>NC_056730.1:353169073-353469073 GCF_019279795.1 Protopterus annectens | reverse complement strand
CACCAGTAATTGAGCCAATTATTAAAGCTGATCATCTTGTCTTTGTATTGTGGCATCATGCTTGGTGAGGGCAAGATGCTGCTCAGCGTCAGGGTCATACCAGCTTAGGCTACATAATCAGAGAGCTCCTCTATGTCTCTTTTCATGTAGTCCAGGGAGGTACGTCTCAGGTCATTCACGCCGGCATGGTCAATGACAGAGTCATATTTGTATTTGCTTTGGAGTGACCTGAGTGCGTGTGTTATGTGGCGGATCCTTGCTCCTGATAGGCAGCTCACTGTTACCCTCTCCTTGTTCAGCATGGTAAGCGGAACGTCAGTGTGTCTGACTATAGAGTCACCTATTACTATCAGGCATGGTGTTTGGCCTTAAGGGCTGTGATTGTTTGACACACTGATTTACTGAAGTATGTGTTGCATGTGTTATGTTTTGAGGTGGTGGATTTTTGGGTGTCTGCTTTGGGAGCCTCTGTTGTTTTTTTTGTTAGAGCCTCCGAGTATGTCTTTGTGTTTTTTTGTGTTTGGTTTGCAGTTGTGGTAGGTCTATGTGGGACTGGGTTTGCTGTGTGTGTGGTTACCTTCTCCTCCTGTCTGGTCTTGCCAGTCCTGAGTTGAGAGAGTTCAGCCTCCAGTTTGGCTATATAGTTGCATCTTTCACATGTATTTGTGTTTGTTGGGAGGAGGAGAGGGTTGTCTGTGTACATGAGACAATTGTAGCATTGTCTCAAGATTCCCAGATTAACCAGCTGAACCGAAGATGATGCTAGTAATCTACCACTCGACATGCTAGAATATTATAAGGGAGACAGGGGTGGTAGGTGGATGCAGTGCTTACTTTAGTTAGAGAGTGCTTACTTAGAAGAGAGGTTTTGAGAACAAGTGCTAGGCTTATAATAAAGCGAGTAGACTGATTATTATAACAGTAGAGCTTTCTTGAGGGAAAATTTGAAGAGCAGACTTGGCGGAGCCAGAAAAAGTTTAACCTTGTTTACAAACGCGGATTTTAAACAGGGAACTTCAAAAGAGCTAGAAATGGTCCAAAACAACCAATTACTACAAGCTCTTGTGCTGAGGTCAATCATTCAGGGACAGATAGGCTGCTCAAGGCTCCCCACTCCCACTGGTGAGCAAATAAACTTCCTTCTATCCAAGTAAGGCAATGGATAACACAGGAACTACACCACAGCCCAGAATACAGCAAAGCCTGTATACTGGTCTAAACTAGTCGAGGAGAGGCGGGAAAACAAGGATATGTTTTTTTTTTGTTTGTTTTTGAGATAGAAAGCACACAGAAATGCAGGAAACAGTAATAAATCAGTTACACAGGCTAGCACTCTTTAGTGGGCAGCCTCAACAGTTAAATTTAACAAACAACTTTCGACCAATTTTCAACTAAATGTAACTTTAAGTGCAGATAATATATAATGTAACAAACAGCTAAAAAACAGTTTAAGCTTGTTCAAAGTAAGCAAGAGAAGGTATTTTAGGTAAAATACTTAAATCAGGAAAGTAGTCGCTTTTCTCAGTTCTCTGCTACTAGGACCACTCTGCAGGACCACGAGGAGCTGTTTCTGAGTTGTATAGCCAGAAAAAAATGCTCAGAGATGGATTTTATACAGGGAACTTCAAAAGAGCAAGAAATGGTCCAAAACAACCAATTACTACACGCTCTTGTGCTGAGGTCACTCCTTCAGGGACAGATAGGCTGCTCAAGGTTTCCCACTCCCACTGGTGAGCAAAGAAACTTTCTTCTATCCAAGTAAGGCAATGGGCAACACAGGAAATACACCACAGCCCAGAATACTGCAAAGCCTGTATACTGGTCTAAACTAGTCGAGGGGAGGTGGGAAAACAAGGATATTTTTTTTTTTTTTTGTTTTTGAGATAGAAAGCACACAGAAATGCAGGAAACAGTAATAAATCAGTTACACAGGCTAGCACACTTTACTGGGCAGCCTCAACAGTTAAATTTAACAAACAAACAAACAACTTTCGACCAATTTTCGAATAAATGTAACTTTAAGTGCAGATAATATATAATGCAACAAACAGCTAAAAAAACAGTTTAAGCTTGTTCAAAGTAAGCAAGAGAATGTATTTTAGGTAAAAAACAGAAAAAAATACTTATATCAGGAAAGTAGTCGCTTTTCTCAGTTCTCTGCTGCTAGGACCACTCTGCAGGACCACGAGGAGCTGTTTCTGAGTAGTATATTTTCTGTACTGTTAAATTTTCCATGTCTGGATGCCTTTGTCTGTATTTCTCTTCAAATATCTTTGGTGCTGCTCTTTTTGTATTGATTAGGTTTGCTTTCTCCTTTACATAAATAACGAACCATATTAAATCTCTTTTTCTTTCCCATGTCCATATTTCTTCTTCAGCTCCTGCTCCTCCTGTTTTTCCTTACTTTGGGGACTTGTTCTGTCATGCTGTGATACAACTTGTATTAGACTTTGTAAACTAAATCCTTCACTTTGCAAGTATTTCATAACTTCAACTTCGATTTTTAACTTCTACTTTACTTATCTTCTGTTCTACAGTCCCTCTTTGTGATCTTATTTTTTTATTGTAAAATTTTCCACATCTGGATGCCTTTGCCTGTATTTCTCTTCAAATATCTTTGGGGCTGCCTTTTTGTGTTAATTTGGCATTCTCCTTTGCATAAAATTCCACCATATCAGATCTCTCTTTCTTTCCCCTGTCCATATTTCTTTTTTATACCTTTCAAAAGTCTCCACTTTGTTCTTTAGATTTCTCACTTCCTGAGTTGCTTCTTTTTCTAAACAGACCAAGTTGTCTTGGTCTGTATAATGCTTTTTCATTAATCTGTTGCATTAATGAACACTATTTTATTTGGAGCTTCTGACAGTTTTTCTTGTGGAAGTTTTTTTCTTTCCTCCAATTTCTCTCTTATTCTTTTTCTATATCTTCTGTCTGGACATTCTGTGCTTCTTGCATAATAGTAACAATACATCTGTGGACTGCTATTTCCTTCTACAACAGGGGGGCACCTTTCCCCTGGGCTTGGCCTATCTCCATTGTAAGAATGTTTCTGTGTCTTGAGGATTCTACACTGTCATTTTTTCCAGGCCTATCAGGATTGGGTACTTTTTTATCCTGGGCCTTGTGCACCCAGCAATCGCTTTTTTATTTTTTAACATACTTTTGTTCACAATACATATGTTATGTGCCTTTCGGCTTTTCCCGGTTAGGGGTCACCACAGCGGAACTCCGGTGCGCTAATGATTGGCAGTAGATTTTTACGTGCCGAGTTGCCAGCCCTGACGCACAACCTTCAACAAAGGTACGCCCATTCACGCATGTCTCCACACAAAAGACGCTCTAGCTGAGAAATGAACAGGACAATGTCTTACTGTGAGGCGACAACGCTACCGCAGCACCAACATCGCAGATTTTGTCCACAATATATATGCTATATAAAATACAGTCTATATAGAAGTGTAATTTTGGTGAAATCTTTGTTCATAGGTTCATAGTTTAGTACTAGGCTAACTGCCCCTGTGAGCCATTTTAAGCCTAGTTAGTTATCCCTTGTGAGACTCAAGCCCTGCACCTTGTGTTTGTAAGGCAAACACCTTAGCCATTAAGCCACCCTCCCAACCCCCAAAAAACAGGGTCCACCTCATGAACACCCTCACCAAGACTTGAGGATGAATTCAATTCCAGTAATACTCTCCTTTGCTTGCTGAGTCATCTCTCCATTCAGAACCCCATTATCTCTCATTGTGAATATTCCCATGGCAAATAAGATCTGTAGAAACAGGGAGGGCAGATACAATATGGGAGCAAAGAGAGATGAAAGACTCTGGGAAAGTCTTAAGGATGCTTAAGCAACCAAGCCTGTATTGGAAGTGGTGAGACTATATCATGCAAGACCTGTAAACAGTTATCTCTGTTATCTCCTTTTAATGAGTAATTCAGTACAATAAATCTGAATGTAGATATGATCTGTGAATATGAATATTAAAATCATGACTTCTAAAAGCTGGATGTTGACACATCTGACCTAGGAAAATATTCTATATATGTAGCAGGCCAATTTACATCAAAATGAGGAAAGTATAGATTTAGTAAAGGTTAGCAAAAGCCCTAACGATTAGTCTTTACTGTCTTTATATCATACTTTGCAACTGCGCCATTTTGTTTAGTCAGTGAACACAAGTAAAATGTGCTTTTACTGTGTTTAACTACTGAAAAGATTTAGCTTACTCCTTCTAGGTCGGCAAGATATATGAAAAAATGTGGCATTCAGGGTGAATTAGATGCATGGCTTGAAAGTACGCGCCAGTCCTGCTTACAGCGTTTTACAGAGTATGCTTATGACAGAGAACTAGTAAGAAGGGAAGTTAAATAAATGCAAAATCTCTTTGAGCACAGCTGGTAGTGGTGATAGGTGAAAACAGTGAGTATACAGTTGAAGATGATGCATAATGAGGGCTGGTTGAAAACGAAATTGTAGGTGTGGACATAAGTAATGAGATGAATGCCAACGTGATGCTTGGTTTGAATTTTAAGCTGACAGTACGACAAAATATTGGAAAAGTAAGGACAGCTGGTTTATGACTGCAGGAAGGATTTTTTTATTTTTTCAAAAAGAATTTATAGTGGATTACGATTAGGCTGTAGTTTGCACAGGACTACAATGGGGAATACAGCATACGTTGGCTGCAGGCACAGTACGAGTATGACTGTCTGCTGAATATGGGCTTTTTGTCATGAGGTACTGACAGCACTGTGGATATACAGGTGTCATAGAGCTCTCAACTTTTTCCACCAGAACCTGAAATAAAGTAAAAAAAAAAAAATAACGGGTCTATATTATATATCTGAAGTTTCAAAACTTCGAACCTTATATGTTCGACAACATACGAATGAAGCTTGAAACATCAAAAATATAACAAAAATTAAAAAAAAAAAACGTACCTCAACGCTCTGAGCAGGAGGGCAAGCCCCCCTGCACCCCCCACACCCCACTACTTAAATATACCAACTCCAAGATCGCATGTCTGTGCAGAAAAGGGAAATGTTCCCATTTTGCGCCATACGGAGCCACTGCTTTTCAGCTTTGAACTTTTTAAAGTTCGATCATATGGTGTCGACCATATGACATTAGAACTTTAAAAGGTTCGAATAATTAATACGGACCCAAAATAACTAAGGAAAATGCCCCAAATTAGGGATACATTTTAAATGTTGGCACCGTTATCTTAGAAGTTCTCAAAATTACTACCAATTTTAGGAAGACCGGAACAAAACTTTAAGAAACATCAGGAGGCATCCCTATAAAACAGGGACAATTAAGAGGTCATCATACAACAAACAAAACTGCAGTGATGATGTCATGAGGAAAAATAAACTTGAGCAAGAGTTAAAGTATGACAGGCATAGGAAGTGGTGTGATAAGACAAACGGGAAATGAGTAATAAAAGGAAGAGGAAAAACTGGATGCATCCAGCTTACACCCTAGATGCAGTTACAATGCAAAACAGATCATATTTTTTTTTATTTTGAGTTGAAACCTAAAAGTATTTATTGATCTGTTGAAGAAACTAACTGTGATGTAGAATACTGATTTATGACACTGACTTAAATCTTTCAATGAGAACTGTGCCCTAATAATATTTGACAATGTTGGTTAAAAACATTAAACATCATTGATTATAAAATAAATGATGTCTGGAGTAAGAAATGAATGTAATAGGAAACATTAAAGAGGATTTTAATGGGGAAATAAATTGCATACAAGTTTTGATTTTGATTTGCCTAGAAATAAAACTATTAAAAATCACTGTCAATGCAAGACACTGGGTTATAAAGTTTCTAAGAGTTGTTTGAAAAACTTCAACAAAGACATACAATTGTCTGCAGTATGTAATATTATTATGTAATTTCTACAAAGAATCAATGATAAATTTTACCAGTGCTGCATTAATATTTTCCCCTTCTATACATTACTATAACACACGTGTATTTGCTTTACTTTTACTACACTATCATTTCAGTATGATAAAGTAGCTTCATTCAATATACCAAGTTTTATTTTCTGTTATCATTTATTTCACTACAGTATAAGAATTTAATTTTGGCAAAATACCCCATTTCACTTGTGGAATATACATTTTCAGAGCAATTAAAGTTTGTTCCGTCTTATGAAGGCTGTTTTAATTTTGGAGTAGCAATAAGGGCCCCCTCTGCCCCTAGGGTGCCATCACCCTGTCCTCCACCTCTGCCTCTGAAGGGGTCTGGGGTCTGAAAATGTATGGGACAGACTTTGCTTCCACATCTTCTTCTGTCCTCCCTCCCTTTCTGGGGGTGGAGGAAAGGACCTCTAGCAGCAGAGCAGACTCTACTCCCAGGCGTGAAAATGCCCTGCTCTGCTACAAGCAGGGGAGCCCTCTTGCAGCGGGTGGTGACAATTGTCAAAAAGGCAGAACCTAAAAGCGTTAGGTTTGCGCGAAATCTGTCTGAAAGGGGGGCATAAAATCACAAAAGGCTCCCATGTTTATGCGCCCCATAGGGCGCGCGAAGTGGGATGGGATCTAAACATATATTCCGTGGCATGGGATGGTGAAATTGTACATTGTTGGAGATAGCACTTCGAGTGGCCGGGTGATGGAAACACTTCCTTGTCCGATAGACATGGACTCTATCGAGCCTGATAGCGTATTATTTTGATGAGAATCCCCGCTGGAGTCATATCACATGTGCCAGCGACCCACAGCGAGCTCACAGAAATTCCTAGATCCCTTGAGACACCCTCCTCAGATCTATTAATACTTGCAAAATGATTTTTTTTATATGAATCAATATTTAGCTATTCAGAACTCAAAATACTACTGTTAATAATCCACACAGCTGTTTTACGGTTATTTTAACAAACTAAACAAATGTATTATCTTTATATTTTGTAATTTTATACTACACCAAAACTGCTATTGTAACCTTCTTATCTAAAACCCATAGCTATAAGTAATTACAGACCTCCTTTGGCATTATACCAATTTGATAAAAAGGGCAGATGAATGCAAATTAATGTGTTTGTTACAGGCATCTGGTGAGAAGCTGCAAGGAGTTAAGCTTTTGCAGACTGGAGCTGGAAGGATTTATAAGCATTTTCCCTACAGTCTGGCTTGGAATGTTATCTCTATTAAGGGAGTTTGTAACTGCTGAGTTTTCTACCTTCAGCTGCACAGTAATTCAGTGTCTGAAATGGGCTGCAGTAAACATTTCTTATTTATTTTTTTTAAGAATGATGCACTTTTTTATAAATAGCTTGGCATTTTTCTCTGATTATCTTTTTCTACACCATTATTAGCACATTAGCAGTGAGATGGAGCTACACTCTACAAATATTTTCGGTTGATCTGGAAGTAAGCTGTAGTTTGGCTTTGTCATAATATTATCACATAGATTTAATTCTAAACTGTCAGTAGAGGGAACAGATGCCCTTTTCCTGATTTTTAAAACATGACTTAAATGTTACACCAGAGATAAGGAAAGGATTAACTGTCATTTATTTAGCTAATGGTACATCCAAACATTTCAGGTATGGACAATAACACTCATCTAGTCAGTGTATCAAAAAACTCACCCCCTAATTGCTCAAGTTGTTCTTACAATAACTCAACTAATGATTTCTTAAATATAATTTGTTAGTCTACTTCCGTGTATCAGCTACTATATCAAACAACCAATCAGTACACTTCTCACTCCTATTTAATCTCCTATACAAGTTGTTTACTGATTCACTACTACTTTTTGATAACCCCAAGTATTAACAGAGGTAGATGTTTTTAAATACCCTATATACCTGAATAAGGTCTCCTCTTCATAGGTTCACAGGCTAACAGCCTTGAATGACCATTTTAATCCTAGCCAATAAACTTAGGATAGACTCATACCCTGCACTATGATCTATGAGATGAAGACCTTAACCATTATGCCAATCCCACCCCATCTTAAATATCTATATGAGACTGTGCTTCTTCAAATATATAATATTTAAATGGTCATATCCATGCATGCCCTTGGTATATTTCTGCTGTACTATCTCCAAATTACCCATGCTATTTTTATTATAAGGTTTCAATGTTATGATTCCATACTCTAGTTTGGGTCTAATGTCACTTGCAAAGAACTATTTTATTATTTCTCATTTTCTAAACTTTATGAATCTTTTTATACAGCTTATACCTTTATAACTATCATTAACCAACTGGTTGACATGGTCAGAAAAAACTCAAAGCTGGGTCTACACATATACTCATGTCCTTAAATTAATCCACAGTTTCAATTACTGTGTCATATGCGATAATACTATGTCAGAAGCCGAACTGTGACATTGTGATGACTTTCAAGAAAATTCTTAGAGGGTTCTTGGGTTGGTACAACAGAACCTAGTTCAAGTACAACATTAGTAAATATTTGAGTATAACCAGACAGCAAAAGCAAGAGAATATAGTGTTGGACAAAATATAAAAGTGTTTATTCTGGTTTGGCAAAATCAACTTCAAGCAGCAAGGGAGTGACCTTTCACTTCTGTATGAAAGGGAGGTGATGTCAATTATGTAGTGAAGTTGTAAGGCAAGAGGAAGAAATGCAAACTTTGCCATGCTGGCATGATGAATACCTACAATGGTAGAGAGAGTCACTGGTACTCTGTATATGCTGATAGCCATACCAGGAATTACAGGAAAATCTTGTTGCAAACCTTCACAAAGAAGTTCAGTGACTGCAGTACTCCTGTTCAGGCAGCTTTCCCCGCCATGAGTCAGGAAATCAGTGCATTATTATTACAAGAGTTTAGAGACACGTTCACTGCAGGGTATTCCTAACTGGTGGAACATAATGTAGCTACAGTAACCAATCAAACAGGCTCCTTACAGGGTGACAGAGCAAGCTAACCAAACTATGTGGAATGAACTGCAGGACATATTATATCTGGGAATGATCCAGTAATCTAGCAGATACTGGACAGTACCAGTACTGCTGGTTCCAAAAATAAATAAATAAAATGAAATAAACTGTAATGAAATGGGGGTACTTTGTGTCTTTGTAGTTGTTGGGAACACAAACAGATGCACAGAATCAGATGATTATCCCACACTAATAACAGATGAAGCTTTGCAGCAGTTGGGTGGAGTTGAGTATCCAGCTACCATTGATATGACCAAGGGTTATTGGCTAGTATCCTTAGCACCTGCAGCAAGGTAAAGGTCGCTTCTGTCACCTGACTTGGATTGGATTATTTCACCGAGCTGCTCTTGGAGATGACATATGTCCCTTGTATCCTATTAGGAGCTAGTGACCACATTTTTTTCATAAAAGATATCGCTATCTAAAGCCAGTCTTTGCAGTGATAGGTTCTGTATGTGAAAGAGCTATTGAGAAGAGCAAAAAGATCTGGGTTAACCATTACGGCAAATAAATGTTCAGGTAGAAATGGCCGAAGTATCTTACCTTGATCATCAAGTAGGTGTTTGAAAGATTCAGTCAGACACTGCCAAGGTAGAGGCCATGGTCATGGTACAGCCATGGCTTATAATTTTATTAAAAGGTAGGTAAAGGCATTTCTGAGAACAGAGGCATACTAAAGCTAAACCTGAAAACTGCCCTGCACTCTCCAACCTAGTGCAACTAAATACCAACCCCATTACCCTTAAATCATCCGATAAACTTATACTCAAGATTATGAAGTCCCATAATTACTTTGGTGACTCTCTCTTCTCCTTCAAAGTAGCCAAACAGTGGAACCTATTACCCCAGAATACCTTAAAAAACACAGATTGTCATAGCTTCAAAAAACTCCCAAAGGAATACCTTACTCAACAATGGCTATGCTTCTGTAATACTCCTGGATAGTTTCTCATGCCTTCGATCAAATGTTTTCTATTCGATCTTCCTGTCTTACTTCTACCAAATGAAAATACCACAATGGTTTTTAGTTATACATCTAATGAGTTTCATATTACTGTCTGTAATAAGGTTTAAGAAATGTAATGTTTTCTGTTTTACATTCACCTTTTTGTAAATTGTGATTGTTGGCAACTGTCAAACGTTTTGTATATTGTTTGTAAATCTTTTAAAAATTTTTGTAATCTTTTTGTACTATTACTATGGAGTTTATCTCCCCGGGTCTCTGCTGAAAACTGGCTACTTGCCCAGCCGGACACTACCCGGTTAACAAATGTAAAATAAATAAAGAATGTCTTATCATGCCTCATAGTATCATAGCCACTTCTCAGACAGACTTAATCTAACATTTGTTTGCCTTAATGGTTAAGCCAGATCTTTTTTTAGAAGCTTATAAAAAATGACTAAATGCACACGACTTTGGTTTCTAAGATCGCTATAGTCTCAAAAATACATTACATATATGGTGTGTATGTGTGTGTGTGTGTGAGAGAGAGAGACAAAATCGTCACTTTCAGTAGCACTGTTAGGTAAATTTAAGCATTATGCTCGCTTCCAGCTAGATCATAGAAGGTTACTAGGCTATTGACCTGAAGGTCATTTCAAGCCATTTCATCCCAATGTAATACCATAGATACTCTAGTCAATACCAAGTATTGTATTTAGTAATGACTGCCATGTCCAGGAGGGTTGTGGGCGCTATCCCTGGTAAGAATTTATAGTGCCCCATCCACTCATCCAGGTTCCTTTTGAACAGTGTTACAGAAGTGCTCTGCTTCACATGAACTGGCAGCTTATTCCAAAGACGTGGCAGTCACTGGGAGGCAAATCTGTCCCTCCAGCTACATCCTATTCAAGTTGCAGGCCATATTTAGGTCCTTGGAATGGGTAGCTTTAGTCCCATTTGATTTACAAAGTGCAGCAAATTCATTAGTTTTGGGTTGGAGATTGCTCTGTAAGCCAGGCATAAGTCCCCCCTAAGAAGTCTATACAATACTGAGTATAGTGACAGGGACTTCAGTTGGTCTGTGTAAGGCACGTGCTGGAATCCCTTGATCTTCTTACTAAGAAACCTCTGAGGTTTCTCCAATTGCTGCAGGTGCTTTGTGTGGTACAGGGTGAAAGGGGCATTATACTCAATTATAGGCCTGATTAGGGATGAGTATAGAGGGGTTATAACCTCCTTTGCTATAACCCCTTTGCTCTAGAGGCGATGCCTTTGCTAATCAAGTGTGCTACGTAGATATAATAAAGCCACAGCCAGACAATCCACCCATGACTGGATCCTAACATGCACTCCAAATAAAATGTCATCCCATGGATCACTGTTAGACAGCCTAAGTGATCACTTACTACTAATCTACATCAATAAGGTACCAAATAGCCCCAAAACACATCATTGCATGCTGATAAGAAAACTTGCTATTTCCCATGAAGACATTTTTATTAATACACTACATCTACTTAATTGGGAGTCTCTATGGACACTCCCCATAGCTGATGCTGTCTAATGAGTTCCATAAATCCTCCTAGGTGGTGTAAACATTTAAGCCACACTTAGAATAAGAGTCAAAGCTAATTCTGCCCATGGTTATCATTAGCAATTAAACAACTCACTAAACACAGATAAAGCATGGATGGTCTAGACAACAAATAAAACAACTCCCACTTTACTAGCATACACACAACTAAGAAACCTTAGTTGGATGGTGCAGTGGTGCAGCAGTTGCATTGTCATCTCACAGCAAGAGGTTCTCCAGTTCAATTCTTGGCTGGGGTGCCTTCTGTGCGGAGTCTGCATGTCCTTCCTGCATCCGTGTGGGTTTCCTCTTGGTGCTCTGGCTTTCTCCCACATTACAAAGTCATGCATCTGAAGCACTTCTCCCTGGGCCTCTGCTGAAAACTGGCTTTGTTCCAAGTTGGGCTTTCCCAGTAAACAAATGTTAAATAAAATAAAATACAACAAATAAAAATCAAACCTAATACAATAACTTATCACCAAGCCTATTATATTCAAATATTCAAAACATACACACTAATAATCCAAAGCTTTAAAGGACTTCCATCAATAAATGGTTAGCCTCCTAGATTTTTCCCTCTTGGAGAAAAACTGCTTTTCGGGGGTATTTTTCTTTATGCAAAAAACAGGCTTTAAATGCACAGAGAAAGCTAAAAACAATAAACGGTCATACTGAAACTACCAGTTAAGCAAGAATCAGGATTGCAGTACCCCTTTGTAGGGTGGATAGTACTCTACACACCTGCAGAGTTTCAGTTTCCTAGCTTTTTCCTTCTTGTAGAAAAACTACTTTTCAGGGGTATTTTTCTCTATGCAAAAACAGGCTTGAAATGCATAGAGAAAGCTAAAAACAATAAGTGGTCATACTGAAACTGGCAGTTAAGCCAGAACCAGGATTGGAGTACTCCCTTGTAGGGTGGATAGTACTCTGCAGGTGTTAAATCCAAGACAAGCTACACAGCCAACAATAAATACACAGAAACAAAATGGTACCACAGCCAACCAATTCAAAAAACAACTTAAACAGACTGTTCCGTCATTAACTAACCAGGTGACTAATCAAGCTCTTGATGTCTCTTGTTGTTTGTCTTTTCAGCTTTTCCCGGTTAGGGGTCGCCACAGCGGAACTCTGGTCCGCTAATGATTGGCAGTAGATTTTTATGGTGCCAAGTTGCCAGCCTGACGCCCAACCTTCAGCAAAGTCACGCCCATTCATGCATGTCTTTCGGAGGCCACTTGACCGCGGGGAGGACATGCAGACTCCACACAGAAGGCACTCCAGTCATGAGTCGAACAGGAGAACCTCTTGCTGTGAGGCAACAATGCTACCGCTGTACCACCGGAGCTCTTGATGTCTCTACACAATCAAATAACCTCCTTCAATGGTTCTCCTTTCAACCAGTTCTCACAGATACCATTAGCACATACCTCACAAAACTGAAGCCTACTACAAATGTCCCTGACAATCTGTCAGCCAGATATCTTAAAAGAGCAGTAGAGGCTATTGCATTTTCAGTTTCAATTCTGATAAATCTATACATATCTAAAAATAAAGTCTCCTTGATATGGAAAAAAATCTTTCATTGTTCCACTGCACAAAGGTGGAATTAATACAGACCTTTCAAAATATAGGCCCATTGGCATCTTATCACTCCTATCAAAAATATTAGAAAAATGCATTCATACGCAACTTCTCAACTATCTAATATATAACCAATTTCTGTCTTCAACCCAGTATGGCTTTTATCCTCATCACAATACAACTACAGCTTTGCTGAATTTTGTTAATACTGTCAACACCCATAGAAATGCCGGAATCCTTATTCTCCAACATCTTCCCAGACTTATCAAAAGCTTTTGATACTGTCTCCCACAAAAAAAGCTATTTAATAAACTTTCATCCTTAAGGTTACCTACTCTTCACTGCAATG
The DNA here is from genome assembly GCF_019279795.1 of Protopterus annectens. NCBI lineage: Eukaryota > Metazoa > Chordata > Ceratodontiformes > Protopteridae > Protopterus > Protopterus annectens. The sequence continues at coordinate 353,455,693 of NC_056730.1, read as the reverse complement.
ATGGTTCCATAGCTACCTCTCAAACAGAGCACAAGACATGAAGAGGAAAAACACTTTCTCCATCTTCTTGCCTGTAACTATTGGTGCCCATAATGACCTATACTAGGCCCCATACTTTTTCACCATATTCATCAATGACCTCTGCACTGCTACAAATAAAAAAATGGTACCCTAGCTCAATGTGTTCTGCTAAATCTCTTTCTGAACTCCAAGACCTCACTACAATCCTTATCAACTCAAATATGGCTACATAGTTCACAAGTACTACTAACCCCCCCCAAAAAAAAAAAACTATGTTACTTACTTCTCTTTACCCCAAAACATATATCTACCAAAACAGCAGTAATCAGTATCATCTCTTCCAACACGACAACAGAACAAGTAAATCACACAAAATTGTTGGGTGTAATCATACATGACCAGTTGAAATTCCACCACCATGTACCACACATGGTTAAAAAATTCATCAAAACCTAGGCACATTACACGGAATACAAAGCTACCTCACTGACAAAGCCAGAACACATATAACCTCTACTTTTGTACTGCCATCTCTCCTCTACACTGCTCCAATCTTCACAAATCTTCAAGTCTCACAACTGAGCAAACTTAGGAAGTGTTATAACAAAACAGCCAATTTTACAGTATACTACAGCAATAGAATACAGGAACTCAGGAAATTAAAATGGTTAGAACTACCACATTACCTAGATCTTACTCAGATAACTACACAGAATTCTCTACAAGCCAGAAAACTGCCCAGCCAGTAACAACATAATACATTACTTCCTCCAAGAGAATTTTACACTCTAGAGAAAAATTACTAATCACTATAACCAAAGCATCCAGTACTGCAGGTGTCTCTCTATATTCAAATAGTGTAGCTAAACAATGGAAACACATCCCACTTCCATTAAATCTATTCTGAATGCAAAGAACAGAAAAACTAGTAACCCAAGCCAACGAACACAACACCACAGCGAAAGGATGCAGGAACCGAAATGAATGTTCAAAAACTTCTTTATTCCACAAGTGCAACAAGCCAAGAACGGCCCACAAACGACCAAACAGGAAATAAGTTGAGCGCGCTTTCTCTTTGTTTAATACAAAGCTTCCTCAGAACAAACATACTGAAAATCCTACCCTGCTTTTATCTAAAATGCTAATTGATTCCAATCATTGTAATAATTCAATCACTGACAAAAAATGATCCCAGTGTTAAAAACACATTACACATACAGTTGTTGATTATTTCTAATACAAAAAATGTAACTAAAATATATATATTACATATTTTGCAACTTTCAAAAGTGCAAAATTATTTAAAAAGTGTGCAAATAGCATCTATAGTTAAATATGTACTATTAAAGCATTCTACAGTTTTGATGTTAATTTTGTAAATACTGTAAACTTAACCAACCACTAGGTTTTATTAAAAAACTTTAAAAACTCTCTTATCACTAATGCAATAATATGCAAACCTTAATAACTGTATTGAAAATACATGTAATCAACAAATGTGTTTATATATATTGAAATTCACTGTATAAACAGGTGCATAATAAAGCTCAAGTCTGGCTAAAAACAACAGAAATAATGTGAAATGTCTGAACACTAACCTCAAAAAAATATATATATATTGCCACTTCTCATGTATTTTGTAAAACATTATTTTCCTTCCTTTCCAGAATCTATAATTTTGCCTGTCTTAATTTCAAAACACTATGAATACTAATGTTGTCATTAAGGCCTGGGGGTCTACTGGCGTCCGTTCTTAGTTGCCAAAATAACTCCCTAAACTCCACTCTGGATTCCCAGTTGCCCCCCCTTGGGTCTGTCATATCTTGCTCTATAACTGCGAATTTAATGTTTATATTCCTGCAGACCAAAGAGTGTTTATAAAAGGCATTAGATTCTTTACCTTTACTGATTTCGTATACATGTTCGTAGATTCTTTTCCTTAAAGTACAAGTGGATTTACCAATATAAAAACTATTACAGCTCACACAAATACCAATATATTCAATGCTTTTAGTACCACAATTGTAATATCTTGATGCTGTAAGCTTGAGTCTTCTCGAGGGAATGAAAATCTCTTGTTGTTGTAAGATATATTCACATTGTCGACAGGACCCACATTTGTATGTGCCCTTTTTAGAATTCCTGTAACCTGTCATTTGAAACTCTTTTTTCTCAAAAATGTCTTTTAAATTCAACCCCCTTTTTCTAATAAAAGCTGGTTGGGAGGGAATATAATTCCCAATGTCACTGTTCATTTTCAAAATGGGCCAATATTTTCTAATAATGTTCTCCACTGTTCTTGAAGTCCCAGAAAAAGTATGTATAAGAGCTTGATTACAATTCTCCACTTTCTCTTCCCTTAAACTCCTTAGATTTTCATTTGATCCCAGTAGTGGGAAATGCTTATTTTTTCTGTCATCCATTATTTCCTTCACAATACTCTGTATCAGTGAATTAGGGTACCCTCTTTCCTCAAAAAGGGAACTAATGTATTTTACCTCCTGTGTGAATATTATATCTTCACTAGTCATTCTGGACGCCCTTATCAGCTGTCCTTTAATTATACCCTTTTTCTGGTAAAAGGGGTGCCCACTTTCAAAATGCAAGTATGTATTCGAGAAAGTGGGTTTTCTGAACAAATTTTGAATTGGTCCTTATATAAGGTTACATCTAAATAATTAATACTCATATCATCAAAAGTATATGTGAATTTCAAAAACTCTTTATAGGTATTTAAGTATTCAAAAAATTCTAAAAATAATTCCCTGGATCCTTTCCATAGAATACAAATGTTGTCTAAAAAATGAGTGTAGAATGAAATATTTTGTTTCCAGTCGGTGTTAAAAATACAATTTCTTTCCCAAAAGTATAAAACACAGTTTGCATAAATGGGGGCACAAGCTGTCCCCATTGCTACGCCTTTCATTTGCTGAAAGTGATCACCGTTGAAATATACAAAATTGTTTTTTAATACTGTCTCAGTGAAATCTACAATAAGATTAACCATATTTCCATTTAGACCAGAGTCGGAACTTAAAATGTCACAAAACCATTCCAATCTTGTAGTGAGTGTGGTATACTCGGGAATAATTCTGACTACATCTGTGGTAACAAAATAAATTTCAGTATCAAATTAATCTATGGGAATACTCCTCAAGAAATCCCAGGAGTCTCTTGTGATATGTGGAACAGAATTGATGGACTGCTTCAATTATGTGTCCACGAATATAGCTAGTGGTTCAGTGATACTCCCTGCTCCCGCAACAGTGGGTCTAAATTTCAGTGCCTCAATCCCTTTATGCACCTTTGGTATCCCAAATATAGCAGGGAGCCTAGGATTCTTAACGTACAGAAAATTATATCATTTTTCATCTATACTCCCTTGAAGTAAGTGGTCCATTAAGTAGTAGTTTATCTTAGAGTGAGCAATGTTAATTTCGTTACGTGACACTATTATATAGTGGTCTGTGTCCTGCAAAATATGTATATATGTCTCATACATTTCATGGTACATCAAAACCACGCCACCCCCTTTATCGGGTTTCATCACTCTAACTTTTTCTTCTCTAAGTTTTTTTACCAATACTTCTTCCTCTTCTGACCAATTTTCATACGTTGGATTTTCAAAGTATCTGATCTGTCTCACTTCTTTTTCAACTAATTCTTCAAAAACCTTTAAAGCTGTGTTAGTAGGTGGATTAAACACACTTTTTTTGTGTAAATCATTGTGCGTAAAACTATTCCCTTTAAAATAAACCTGTAAGTTCAATTGTCTAATAAATAACTTGATGTCAATCAAGGTATTTACCATAGATCCTGTTTTAGTAGGCACAAAATGAAAACCTTTAGTAAATAATTTAAAATAGGTGTCGTCCACTACCAGGTCAGTGAAGTTGTAAATAGAAAAATTATTCTTCCGATGTATAATTGGACCACTAATGTCAGTAGCATTGTCAAAACATCCATCAAAAATGGGGGTGGGGGATATAATTGAATCAAAACCATTGTTAAACATTAATAAACTTGTGACCTCCCTTGAAATCTCTCCCCCCCTCCCCCCCAGTATGGCTGGGGGTTCTGGTATGAATGTTTTCTTTGCTTCTCCGCTAATCTTTCGCTCCTCACAGTTTCTTGCTCTAAAGGGAGCTCATCTAATTCGTGACATTCAATACTGTTCATCTGAAAACTATTGTTCACGTTATCAATCACATTTCCCCTGGAATCCCTAAATTTGTTAAATGTTGGATAAGCTTTCCCACTTTTGTAGTCGTTTAAGTCCCTGTCTATGATGACAGCACGCCGGTAACAAGGAAGGAGTTCCAGCAGGTGACTGTGCTATTAACACAACTATTGGAGAACTCTCAACATTTGTCGCCAAGTCAGGGCGACATTCCTGGTAACCAAAAACTTTTTAAAGACCATAACGAGAACAGATTTGGGCCGGCGCCTTCTAGGATTGAAGGGCTACCACAGCGAGAAGGATGCGGCAGCCCTATTAATAATAAACAACAGAGATTTACCAACAAAAAGTACGATAACAATTGTACAGCGTTTGATACTAGGGGAAACGCTAATTTTAACACAGGTACTGGCAATTTTAATTTTGGTACTTGGTCAAGCAAGCGTTTTAACTTCAATGAATGTACTTTCAACAAAGACTGTGTCTGTTGATGAGACTTTTAAAGCATTTAAAGACAAACTTTATGCTTTAAAAACTAACCAATTGGAGATAAACTATTTGAATGAATGTATTGTAACAGAGAGGATTCCTAAGGGGCTTAGAATATTTAAATACCTAAGTAATGTAAAGCACAATTCTGGTTTATACAAGCAGCTTACTCAATTGTTTAACAAAACTGGTGTGGAAATGTTGAAATATATGGTTAGAGATTATGAAATTCAGAATGAAACACTTGTGGCTGAAACAAATGACTTGCACACCAAGATTCTTGAATTCAGTAAAAATAACTTTGATGAAAGAAAATACGACAATGTATTTAAAGAAATTGATAATTATTGTGACAAAGTCATTTTTAGGAAAATAAAAAAATTAGACAGAATCATTTTTCTATTTACAACTTCACTGACCTGGTAGTGGACGACACCTATTTTAAATTATTTACTAAAGGTTTTCATTTTGTGCCTACTAAAACAGGATCTATGGTAAATACCTTGATTGACATCAAGTTATTTGTTAGACAATTGAACTTACAGGTTTATTTTAAAGGGAATAGTTTTACGCACAATGATTTACACGAAAAAAGTGTATTTAATCCACCTACTAACACAGCTTTAAAGGTTTTTGAAGAATTAGTTGAAAAAGAAGTGAGACAGATCAGATACTTTGAAAATCCAACGTATGAAAATTGGTCAGAAGAGGAAGAAGTATTGGTAAAAAAACTTAGAGAAGAAAAAGTTAGAGTGATGAAACCCGATAAAGGGGGTGGCGTGGTTTTGATGTACCATGAAATGTATGAGACATATATACATAATATTTTGCAAGACACAGACCACTATATGATAGTGTCACGTAACGAAATTAACATTGCTCACTCTAAGATAAACTACTACTTAATGGACCACTTACTTCAAGGGAGTATAGATGAAAAATTATATAATTTTCTGTACGTTGAGAATCCTAGGCTCCCTGCTATATTTGGGATACCAAAGGTGCATAAAGGGATTGAGGCACTGAAATTTATACCCATTGTTGCGGGAGTAGGGAGTATCACTGAACCACTAGCTATATTCATGGACACACAATTGAAGCAGTTCATCAATTCTGTACCACATATCACAAGAGACTCCTGGGATTTCTTGAGGAGTATTCCCATAGATGAATTTGATACTGAAATTTATTCTGTTACCATAGATGTAGCCAAATTATTCCCGAGTATACCACACACTACAGGATTGGAATAATTTTGTGACATTTTAAGTTCCGACTCTGGTCTAAATGGAAATATGGTTAATCTTATTGTAGATTTCACTGAGACAGTATTAAAAAACAATTTTGTATATTTCAACGGTGATCACTTTCAGCAAATGAAAGGTGTGGCAATGGGGGCAGCTTGTGCCCCCATTTATGCGAACTGTGTTTTATACTTTTGGGAAAGAAATTGTATTTTTAACACTGACTGGGAACAAAATATTTCATTCTACACTCGTTTTTTAGACGACATTTGTATTCTATGGAAAGGATCCAGGGAATTATTTTTAGAATTTTTTGAATACTTAAATACCTGTACAGAGTTTTTGAAATTCACATATACTTTTGATGATATGAGTATTAATTATTTAGATGTAACCTTATATAAGGACCAATTCAAAAATTTTATCTAAATTGTACAGAAAACCCACTTTCTCGAATACATACTTGCATTTTGAAAGTGGGCACCCCTTTTACCAGAAAAAGGGTATAATTAAAGGACAGCTGATAAGGGCGTCCAGAATGACTAGTGAAGATATAATATTCACACAGGAGGTAAAATACATAGTTCCCTTTTTGAGGAAAGAGGGTACCCTAATTCACTGATACAGAGTATTGTAAAGGAAATAATGGATGACAGAAAAAATAAGCATTTCCCACTACTGGGATCAAATGAAAATCTAAGGAGTTTAAGGGAAGAGAAAGTGGAGAATTGTAATCAAGCTCTTATACATACTTTTTCTGAGACTTCAAGAACAGTGGAGAACATTATTAGAAAATATTGGCCCATTTTGAAAATGAACAGTGACATTGGGAATTATATTCCCTCCCAACCAGCTTTTAGAAAAAGGGGGTTGAATTTAAAAGACATTTTTGAGAAAAAAGAGTTTCAAATGACAGGTTACAGGAATTCTAAAAAGGACACATACAAATGTGAGTCCTGTCGACAATGTGAATATATCTTACAACAACAAGAGATTTTCATTCCCTCGAGAAGACTCAAGCTTACAGCATCAAGATATTACAATTGTGGTACTAAAAGCATTGTATATATTGGTATTTGTGTGAGCTGTAATAGTTTTTATATTGGTAAATCCACTTGTACTTTAAGGAAAAGAATCTACGAACATGTATACGAAATCAGTAAAGGTAAAGAATCTAATGCCTTTTATAAACACTCTTTGGTCTGCAGGAATATAAACATTAAATTTGCAGTTATAGAGCAAGATATGACAGACCCAAGGGGGGGCAACTGGGAATCCAGAGTGGAGTTTAGGGAGTTATTTTGGCAACTAAGAACGGCCGCCAGTAGACCCCAGGCCTTAATGACAACATTAGTATTCATAGTGTTTTGAAATTAAGACAGGCAAAATTATAGATTCTGGAAAGGAAGGAAAAAAATGTTTTACAAAATACATGAGAAGTCGCAATATATATATATATATATATTTTTTTTTTGAGGTTAGTGTTCGGACATTTCACATTATCTGGGTTGTTTTTAGCCAGACTTGAGCTTTATTATGCAACTGTTTATACAGTGAATTTCAATATATATAAACACATTTGTTGATTACATGTATTTTCAATACAGTTATTAAGGTCTGCATATTATTGCATTAGTGATAAGAGAGTTTTTAAAGTTTTTTAATAAAACCTAGTGGTTGGTTAAGTTTACAGTATTTTACAAAATTAACATCAAAACTGTAGAATGTTTTAATAGTACATATTTAATTATAGATGCTATTTGCACACTTTTTTAATAATTTTGCACTTTTGAAAGTTGCAAAATATGTAATATATATTTTTTAGTTACATTTTTTGTATTAGAAATAATCAACAACTGTATGTGTAATGTGTTTTTAACACTGGGATCATTTTTTGTCAGTGATTGAATTATTACAATGATTGGAATCAATTAGCATTTTAGATAAAAGCAGGGTAGGATTTTCTTTATGTTTGTTCTGAGGAAACTTTGTATTAAACAAAGAGAAATCGCGCTCAACTTATTTCCTGTTTGGTCGTTTGTGGGTCGTTCCTGGCTTGTTGCAATTGTGGAATAAAGAAGTTTTTGAACATTCATTTCGGTTCCTGCATCCTTTTGCTGTGGTATTCTGAATGCAAACTCATTTAAAACACAATTAAAATTTCACCTATCAAATCAATGCATTTACTGCAGTACACCTCCAGGATGAATGCCACTGTTAGCTTCAGCTGCCATATCATCAAATCATTTCTCTTCATTCAAAACCCTATGCCCCACAACTTGTATTCATAAACACTTAAATAGCAATCCCATTTCTATACTTCTTTATGATGGTCTGTCTTTATTATATATATATATATATATATATATATATATATATATATATATATATATATATATATATATATATATATATGTATAAGCACTACAGAATCCTGAAAGCCCAAATCCTGAAGACCAAAGTTAAAAATCCTGAAAACTCAAAATCCTGAAAATACACACGATACCAACACTCACTATATTTCAGCACAAGTACATACAGAAACATATTACCCTTCAACTATATGCAGGGGCAAGCCCCCCTGCACCCCCCACACCCCCTACTACTTAAATATACCAACTCTGAGATTGTAATCTCAGAGTTGGTATATTTAAGTAGCAGGGGGTGTGCAGGGGGGCTTGGCCCCCTGCTTATACTTGGAGAAAGTACAGTTTTGTACCTACCATAAATGTAGATGTTCGAAGATCCACATTGCTGCAGTCCTTACACTTGGGTAGTCCGCTGTCCTCGGTCGGCCCGAATATCAAAGTATAAGGCTGACATCGGTCAAGGCGCATTTGACTGACATCAGGACGTCAGGGTACAAATGCGCATGACCAACGTCATATCCTCAGTCTTTTCTTGCCCCAGATGTCAGAAGACCCTAAAAAGAAAGGTCAAAACCAAAAGACAGCAAACAACCAACCAACCAACCACCCTTGCACTAACTATATGTACAATATATACAATATACACAATATGTACATCCCAACCCACACAACCACCTCTAACTGCAGAGGGAAGGAGGGAGGGTTGGACTGCAGCAATGTGGATCTTCGAACATCTACATTTATGGTAGGTACAAAACTGTACTATGTTCTTCATCTCACATTGCTGCAGTCCTTACACTTGGGTAGAATCCCAAAGCAGAGGTAAGGGAGGATGGCTAACTACAAGGAAGCAGGAGCTGCCAAAATGCCCTGCAAAACAGCAGTGGCAAAACCAGCCCTGGATTTAGAGTAAAGTGGCAGGTGATAATGCCTACAGAAAGTATGCACTGAACTCCAAGTAGCTGCCTCCAAAATATCCTTGGTTGCCACTCCCCTCAAAAAAGCTGTTGAAGTGGCAGTAGCCCTAGTGGAATGAGGCCTAATCCCAGCTGGAACCTCCTTGCCATGATGGGAATAACAGAAAGCAATGCAAAACCCAATCCACTTAGAAATAGTCTGTTTTGAGGCAGGCTTGCCCTGAGAACTCAAAGCAAAAGAAACAAACAACTGCTGAGACTGTCTGAACCCTTTAGTTCTGTCCAAATAATAACGCAACTGCCTGTGTACATCTAAAGTGTGCAAAATCTTTTCCCCTTTATTTTGGGGATTTGCATAAAAAGTAGGCAAATGAATAGTTTGGTTTAAAGCCACACTAGAAACCACCTTAGGCATAAAGGAAGGATTAGTACGTAATGATACCCTATCCTTATGGAAAATCAAGAAAGGCTCAACCGCCATAAGGGCCTGCAATTCAGAAACCCTTCTTGCAGAGGTAATTGCCAACAAAAAAGCAGTCTTCCATGATAAATATTTCAACTCAGAAGTAGCTGCAGGCTCAAAAGGTTGTAGAGTGAGTTTCTCCAACACAAAATTGAGATCCCAAGCAGGAGTAGGAGCTCTTCGTAGGGGTCTTATATTCTTTGCCCCTCTAAGAAATTGCTTGAACAAAGGATGAGAAAACAATGGTGGGACACAATCATAGTGAGCCGAAACTGCTGCAGCATGAACCTTAATAGAAGAGAAAGACAAACCTTTGTCCAGTAACTCAGTAAGATATTGAAGAGCCACACTCAAATTAGGCTCAGAAACATCAAAATCTTTGCTGCACTCCAAAATAAAAATCTCTTCCATTTATCTGCGTACACTTTCCTTGTACTAGGCCTTCTAGCTTCCAAAATCACATTCAAAACTTGTTGTGGAAGTTGAGACCCTCTATGGTTCAAAACAGAATATGCCAGGCGGTTAGGTGAAGAGAGTGAAGTTTGACATTCAGCAAATGGCTGTCCTCCTGTGACAACAGGTGTGGAATCGAAGGCAAAGGCCATGGAGGCTTCCGTACCAGACTTCTCAGTAATGGGTACCAGTGCTGTCGAGGCCAATCTGGAGCTATTAAAATCATCCTTGGCTTGTCCTGTCTGACCTTTAGAAGTACCTTTGGGAGGAGAGGCAGAGGAGGAAAGGCATACACATGAAGATTGCTCCAATTGAAAGAAAGAGCATCCACTTTCCAAGCTGTGGGATGAAACCTTTTGTGCAAAACTTTGGCAGCTGATGGTTTAGTGGAGAAGCGAACAGATCTATGTCTGGAGTTCCCCATGACACTGTCAATTTCTGAAATACATGAGGATCCAATTTCCACTCGTGGGGATCCATAATTGCCTGCTCAACACATCTGCTAAGGAGTTCTGTGCTCCTGGCAGAAACCTTGCCTGAAGATTGAGCTGTAAACTGAGAGCAGTCTCCCACAAAATCATTGCTTGCCTGCATAGAGGATAAGAATCGTTCCCCCTTGCTTGTTGATGTACCACATGACAGTTGTGTTGTCTGTTAGAATCAACACCTGCCCTGGAAGAAGTAAATCCTTGAAAGCTATTAATGCAAACTGGACTGCTAACATCTCCTTCAGGTTGATATGTAGATGTTGTAGTCTGGCAGGCCACGTGTCTTGTATCCACTTTCCATTTAGATGAGCTCCCAAGCTTTGTCTGGGGCATCTGTCGTTAAAATCTGACTCGCCTCTGGCCGGGTCACAGAGAGTCCCTTGTTTAGGTGACACTCCTGAGCCCACCACAAAAATTCCTTTTGAATGCAAGGTATTATTTGAATGACAGTGTCTAGATCCTGGCAGTGCTGTGTCCATACATTTTTGAGATACCATTGCAGCTTCCTCATATGCAGTTTGGCATTGGGAAGCACCAGAATACAAGATGCCATGAACCCTAAGGCTTGAAGGACTGTCCTTGCAGTCAGCCTGGACTGATGAGATAGCTGATTGAAGTAAAGGGATAGACTCTTTTGTTTGTCCGGGGTTAAAAAGGCCATCTGGGATGCTGTATTCAGTCTCACACCCAGAAAGCACATGTCCTGAGAGGGTACTAGACTGGACTTTATTTCGCTCACAGAATACCCCAGGCATCTTAGCACTGCTATCACATATTTCAAATGATGAAGAAGCTCTTCCTTCCTTGAGCCAGAATCAGGCAGTCGTCCAAATAAGGATAAATCTGTATTCCTTTTAGCCTGAAGAAAGCTATCACTGGAGCCAGAACTTTCGTGAATACTCTGGGCAGTAGATAAGCCAAAGGGCAATGCAGAGAACTGATAGTGAGAAGTCCCAGCTCGAAACGCAGATACTTCCTGCAACTTAGTCTGATAGGAACATGAAGGTAAGCCTCCTTGAGATCCAAAGTTACCATCCAATGATCTTTGCCCAGCAGAGGTAAAAGCTGCTGTAACGCCAACATTTTGAACTTGGGAATGTCCAGATAAGTGTTGAGGGTAGATAAATCCAAAATTGGTCTCCACGTGTTCCCCTTCTTTGGTACTAGGAACAGGCGAGAATAAAATCCTAGGCCCACTTCTGGCATAGGGACCGGCTGTATGGCCCCTATTTGGAGTAACAGAGAAACTTGCTTGTGAGCCTCTATTCTTTGTTGAGGAGGAACGTCTGGCATGCCTTTGAAAGGAGGCAAGGTATGGAAATAAAACCTGTAGCCGTGATGTATGATATCCAACACCCATCTGTCTTGGGTAATTAAACTCCAATTTTCTTTGAAAAGAGCCAACCTTCCTCCCAAAGGTGCTGCCAGACGAGAAGGCTCTGGCAGCTGAAAAGGTAGGTCATTGGGTTTGTTTACGAAAGGACTGACCCCTGCCCTCACCCGAAGACTGTGCAGGAGAACTCCCTGTTCTAGGCCTGAAAGAGCCCTAAGCTCTGCCCCTACCACGTCTAGATCTACCCCTAGACTGGGAATCATAAGAAGGATACGTCCACCCCTTAGTAGGCCAATTTCTACTAAACTTTGGAGGCTGGACCTGCAAAAAATCTTTAACAGTCTGCATATACTTAGCCTTGTCTTCCATTTTCTTTAAAACTGCCTCAACAGGAGGACCAAACAACACGTCAGATTGTAAAGGAGCATCTAAAATCCTTGTTTTAACATGTTCAGACAAATTTTGATCCCTTAGCCAGGCGTGCCTGCGAAGAACTGACCCAGTGGCAGCCACCCTAGACGAGGCCTGTACAGCATCAAAACCACATTGCAAAGAATGCTTACCCACCTGTTCAGAAACATGTACCAAATCCTGCAACTCTTTACAATAAATACCGAATGCCAGAGCCTCAACCTTAGACTTCAATTGAGAAAGGAGATAGTTTTGGTATTTCAACATGTGAAACTGGCAATTCAAAGCCTTCATAGCAAGAGTGGAAGAAGTATAAACTTTCTTTCCCCATCTATCCAAGGCCCTAGCCTCTTTGTCTGCAGGAACCGGATTCTTTACAACAGAAGCCTTAACACCTTTCGGCCCCTGGCTAACAATTTCTGGGTCTGCCCTAGGACTCTTAAAAAGATACTTATGAGCTTCAGGCACCCTGTAATACCTATCCGGCTTAACAGGAGCAGGAGGCAAAGAATCAGGATTAAGAGAAGCCTCTGAAAAAACATCTTCCACTACATCCAAAACAGGAGGTATAGCCAAAGGCCTATGCTGGGGTAAAAACAAAAATTCCCTAAGCCTTTTCCTGGAATCAGAGAAGTCCTGACCTTCCCACTTAAAATGCTCCCTCATGGAATGAAGAGTTTCTGAAAAAGAAAAATCCTCAGGAGGAGAAGCAGAAGGAGTAGAATCATCCACATCAGAATCAGAATAAGGAGAGTACTCCTGCAAATCTTCAGTCAAGACTCTGAAACATCTGAAGCCTGCTCAAAACCCCCAGCTCAGGCTCCATCCTAGGTCTCTTATCAGGAGGGCATAGAACCCTAATCAAAGTAATCAAATCTTCTGCCATTTTAAGCATATGCTTCTTGGGCACAGTTCCTGAAGAGCTAGGGGTAACACCAACTGAAGCCAAACCTGGCCTGCCCCTGGGAGAAGCCTTTGAAACAGAAGGAGAGGGCCTAGCCACCCTGGGAAGGGAGGGAGTATAGTAACCTGAGAAGCCCCTCAGCCTGACTTGCCTCCTGAGAGGCCACATCTTGCAATAATAAAGTCTCACCCTGGGAACACAAAGAAACCTCCGGTGGAGCCACCGGCTCCACCGACACCTCTAAAGAACCGGCGTCCCGTACAGACGGTTCTTCTAGCCTAGGCTTAACTGCTTTGTCCTTGCGCTTCTGCGAAGAAGCGGGCGACGGAGCATCCGACGGCATTTTATAATTGCACCGCTTCCCAAAGACTAACCTTGCACAATCCAACCTTCTCTTTATAGTGCGTTTATTAAATCTAGCACAAGAGCGACAGCCAACAACGCGTGCTCAGGCCCTAAGCAAGGAATACACAAAGTATGATAAACTCTATGCGGTATCTGTTTCCCACAAGAAATGCAATTATTAACTTTTTCTGACATCCGGTAAATGACTGAGGCAAGAAAAACTAAAATATTCCCAACGGGTACTTAGCCAACTTTGAACTCGGTCTGAAACTTCGAAATCGAAAAATCTCAGAACGCCAACCGGCACTTGCAATGCTGCTTCTGCATCGGACCATGTGGCAAAAAAGACTGAGGATATGACGTTGGTCATGCGCATTTGTACCCTGACGTCCTGATGTCAGTCAAATGCGCCTTGACCGATGTCAGCCTTATACTTTGATATTCGGGCCGACCGAGGACAGCGGACTACCCAAGTGTAAGGACTGCAGCAATGTGAGATGAAGAACATCAGTAATATAGTTTGTGTTTTATTTGTTTCTGTATGTACTTGTGCTGGAATATAGTGAGTGTTGGTATCCTGTGTGTTTTCAGGATTTTGAGTTTTCAGTATTTTGAACTTTTCAGGATTTTGAGCTTTCAGGATTTTGGTCTTCAGGATTTTGAGCTTTCAGGATTCTGTGGTGCTCCCACACACAGACACACACACACACACACACACACACACACACACACACACACTCACACACACACACACACACATACACCCAACCTCTTAACTACAATATTAACATTTTCTGCCTTACCTAGTTCCTTCCCTCATCAACATTTCTTTGAATTCCTAACCACTAATCACGTGATCTGTTATTTATTTGACAAATGCATTCATAACACCCCTTCAAATGCACAATGTTCAACATCTACTAATTCATAAGTATCTTATATACTGTAAGTTTGTCTTTTTCCATATGAATGTAATCTCATTAGCAAATAAAAGTATAATTATTAATATATTTTGCTTAATGTCTGTGTGGACAGGCTCAAATCTCTATCACTCTACTTGGTATTGTACAGATAGTGCCTTGCCTACAAGGCAATGTCAGACCCTGCTCTACTAGAGATCCATATCCGTAAGTCTAACTCCTCGTGCATTACCCAATTGAAAGGCCTAAATCTAATATGTGACATTAACAAAACCTGCTGGAGAGACAAGTTTGTCTCCCAGAGGCTACCCCATCTCTGGAATAGAGTCCCCATACATGTCAAACAAAGTATGTCGCTGACTCTCGTCATGGGCAACCTTGATAAGTGGATGGGAAACCACAAATTTGTCCCAGGGTTTCCACCTGGGTTCTCATTGACAGGGGCAACAGGTGCTGACTGAGGTTTCTTTTCTGGGGATAAACTCTTGGCTAGGCTTTTAAGGGCCCCAGGGCCATTAGCCTAGTAATCTCCTATGATCCTATGTATATTTCTGAATGTCTGTTTAAAATGTTTGCAGTATGGAACTCTGCTGAAAAGTTTTTTTTATCTAAACCCACTACGACAAACCCGTTAAACAAAAGCAAAACAAAAACTAAAATAAAAATATTTATACTCATTTTATAGAACCACAAAAGTAATTTAAGCTAAGAATAATGTGCACTGACATACAAGCATGTGATATTACACCTGAAGTAAAGCTCCATCATTACTTTTTTTAGATGCAGACAGTATGCCAAGACTAATTCTCCTGTTTCCTTGATTTGTAATGACTGCAGCTGTTTGCAATCCATGGTAATATATATCTATTTAATGCAAAGGATTCAGGGTATGAGTTGCTAACAAACTTCATTCAGTAGTCTTGGGTTTGATTCCATTCTTCTCTGCTTGCTGCTATGCGACTGAGTAAGCCATTTAACCAGACAGTACTCCTTGTCTTGCCTTGACAAGAGGTTTGTCAGAAACCTTAGGGAAGTGGTACCCTTCAAGATCATAAAAACAAAACAGCAAAAGCAACAACACATTTCTCCTGCAACTGTATCACCTTTGACAGTATATTTACTAGCTCTTACTGACTTGACATCCTCTACCATCAGCAGGATAACTCTATACTTACAGTTAAATAGGAAGGCATCATTGCTATAAACACAGTGTAAATTTATACTGATGTGCACACAAAATGTCTCGCTTCCAAGTAAAATTACTTAAAAAAGTAATGACAAACCTTCTTCCATATTGGCACAGTTGCTTTCAAAGTATCGATACAATACTTAACAGCTTCCAATGACTCATTTCTGTGAGGAGAGGAGACTGCAATGATGACACTTGCTTCTGTTATAGGGACCAACCTAGAATAATTAATACACTTAAATGAATTCATAAAAATACAATATAGAAGTATTTAATGTTTACTTAACATAATGAATGAGAATGAAATGTTACATAGAATTCCACTAGTGACAATATATTATCTGGAACATGAAAAAGCTCTACAAGCTCTTAAAGGACAACCGCACCCACAGACTGAAAAAACATGTTTATTTCATCAAGTCTTGATGTTTCCTACATTTTAACAATACATTTGGACTCTATATAGTTTTTTTATATTTTTAAATGTAATTCCAGGTATCCCACAATGCAGTATTTGGCTTTAAAACATTACATCATAGCCCCTAAGCTCCTGCCAATGCATTGCTTTACATGTGTTTTCACATATACCTTGCTCTTTTTTTAGTCAGTCAGGTTTAATTATCATTTCTTGCTTTTCAATGCCCACTTAAAAGACAAACAGGGATAAACACACAGAACAGTATGCTCAGTACATGAACTTTAGTCTCCTGCTGTGATCTATCAATCACAGCAGCAAACAGCTTAAATTTGCAACTCTGACAGATACAAACCAGAGTTGTTTAGGGGGAAGGGAGATGAGTTTAAGGACTACAACTCGTATAACAAAAGAATGAAAATTGGCCACTTTAAAAAGAAAAAGTAGTAACAGGCACTGAGAATACTGTTCTGTATGATTATCCCTGTTTGTGTTTTAAGTAGTCATTGGAAAGAAAGATAAAAGTTATATACTCACCATAACGTTCCATCTGTGTTTTTCATTTTCATTCTTCCTCAACTGTTGAGCTCGGATCCGACTCGGCTGTTAGTAAAGCTCGTGGTAACCAAGAAGCTTGAGCTTGTCCCACAATGCACCAGCCCTAAGTTACTGCATTTACCATAACGGGAATGCTAAACATGCATAATTCTAGAAGACTTAAAATTGCACATTACATAAAGGAAGAAACTATATCTGCAGCTCAATATAAAGGACAGTGATGCCCCTCTAAGAACTCATTTGTCCAGAAGTTTGTAAACAGAAGGGATGGGGGCTGGTGTGTGGGAAGCTGAGGAAGAATGAAAATGGACAACACAGATGGAATGTTATGGTGAGTGCATAACTTCTTTATCTAATGTTGTCAGTTTTCATTCTATTCTCAACTGTTGGGACAGAGTCCCAAGCTACCTACAATCCTGGGTGGACTCTAAGGAAGGATATTCCTGAGCACAGCTGAACCAAATGATGCTCTACTCATGGAGACCCGATCCAGTTTGCAACGAGAAACAAAGGTATGAGGAGTAGCCCAAGTTGCTGCTGCACATATATCGTCCATGGAAGCTCTGGACAGAAATACTGAAGGAATTGCCATTTATCTAGATGAATGAGCTCACACCGGTTTTGGCAAGGTAATACCCAATTTGTTATATATATAAATGAAATACAATCAATCAGTTAGCCATCGGGCTAAAGTTACTTTTGCTGCTGTATTCTCAATTTCAATTAAGCAAAGGAAACAAACAATTGGTCTGTTTTTCTGATTTCTTTTGTTCTATGCAAGTAAAAACATAATTGCCTGTGAACATGCAACAAATGCCCTTGTTTGCAAAATTAGAAAAGAATATTGGTAAATTAACAGACTGATAATAGATTCTGACACCACCTAGGGAAGGAAGGAGGTATTTGTTCATAGTGTCACTCTATCCTTGTGAAAGATCAAGTATGGACATTTTGCAGACAAAGCTTGAATCTCTGAATTCTTCTAGCAGAGGTAATAAACTGCTAGAAAAGCAGTTTTCCAGGTAAGATACATAAGCTCACATTTAGCTGCTGATTCAAAGGGGGGAAGTATCAGAGCCTGCAGTATTAAATTGAGATTGCATGGGAGTAGGGTGTTTAAATAGGGGTCTCAAAAAGAAAGTTCTGCACAATTTATGAGAGGCTACTGAAGAACCTTCAAACCCAATGTGAAAATTTGATATTGCTGCTAGCTGAACTTTAACAGTCGAGGAACTAGCTCCTTCTTCAAAAAGTAAAGTTAAAAACTTGAGTATGTTATGTATCTGAGCTGAAAAGGGTCAAAATGATTTTGTTGTGCCTAGTAAACAAATCTTTTCCAATTACTTGTATAGAGTTTTCGCATTGAAGGTTTATGGGAAGATAAAAATTTATGTCGGACAGGGGAAGAGAGCATTGGTTGTCTAGCTACTAATGGCATTGGAGAAACCAGGCCATCAACATGGGTATGAAATATCTGGTTGGATCATACCCATCGGGTGAGACAGGAGGTCTGGAATTGGATCCAGAACCCATGGTTGGTGGAGTAAGTGAGGCCAAAGGAAGGGAAACCAAACTTGCCGAGGCCAGTAAGGTGCAATGAGGATGACTTTGCTTTTCAACCTGGCAGCTTTTTGCAGAAATTTCAGAAATAATGGGTATGGTGGGTAGGCATAAACTGACCGGGGTAATCATGAAGTAGAGCATCCCTTGGTGATTCCCCCTGTAGGGGGATTAGGGCAAAATAGCTGCTACATTTGTTGTTTGGGGGGGAAGCAAAAAGATCACAGCAAGGGTGGCCCCATCGACAAAATATCATAGCTGTCACTTTCTTGTTGACAGACCACTTGTGAGGTAGAAGAATGTACCTGCTTAGTTTGCCTGCTATCATAATGGACTTCCTCGGAATGTGCTTTGCTATGAGAAAGCGATTGGATGAGATTACCCATTGACACACTGAATGCTTCTTGACACAAGGGGTATGATCTGGTCCCTCCTTGTTTGTTGCTGTACCAAATTACTGACATACTGCCCATTTGAATTGCAATAGTCCCTGGAGGGAGCACATCCTGGAAGTCTGTAATGCTAAGGGCACTGCTCTCATTTCTAGGACATTGATATGCAAGCGCTCATGGTCACTGTGGCAGTGGGCTGACGGGGAATGAATGCGTGGCCTCATAAAACATGGTCTGACTGAATTCACCTCCTGAGATCTCTTGCATGTCTGAGTGATTCGTATCTGAGTTGACACAGACTGACAAAGTATCAACCATTTTGTTACTAGCATCCATTGGAAAACCCTCATATAAAATCTGGCTAAAGGTACTAAAGTTGTCACTGCTGACATTGATCCTAGAGCTTGAAGGACCAAGTGGGCTGAAACTTTGGTACTGCAGATTATTTTTTGACCTGTGATCTGATAGTTTGAACTCTTGAGGGAGGTAGTGAAACTATCACTGATTCTGTGATGAAAATTTCTCCTATAAATTCCAAGCATTGAGTTGGTTGTAATTGAGACTTGTCATAGTTTCTGGTTATTCCTAGAGGATAACAAGTCTGAAGAACCTGATCTCTTGCTCTTATCAACTTATGCCTTGTCGGGGTGGTAATGAGCCAGTTGTCTAGATATGGAAACACCTGGAATCCTTGCAGTTTCAAGTGAGCTGGTACTACTGCAATACATTTGGTGAACACCCTGGGGGCTATGGTGAGACCATAGGGCAGAGCTCTGAACTGGTAATGACTAGCTTCCAGTGGGAAGGGTAGATACTTTCCGGATCATCTGTTCATCTTTATGTGATAGTACACATCCTGAAGGTCTATCAAGCACATCCAGTTGTCTTTGCACAGAAAGAGAAGAATGGACTGAACCATGACCATCTGAAATTTGGTATGTTGAACTGACTTGTTCAAGTTGCTGAGATCCAAATTTAGTCTTGAGTCCCCTGTTCTTTGCACTAAAAAGAACCTTGAGTAAGTTCCAAATTCTGCCTGGTCTGGGGGACCTCTTGGATGATTCTTTTTTCTAGCAGCTTTTGTATTTGAATTGCTGCTTCTTCCCTCTGACTGGGTGGAACATCAGGGATTTTTCTTGATATTGGAGGTGGGAGGTAAAGGGATAATATACAGCCTTTGGATATAATCATCTGCACCCAAGTATCTTTTATGTCTAGCCAGGCTATTTGGTGCTGGGACAATCAACTCCCGATTACCTCCAGAAGTGGATAACTGGGCCTCCTTTCAGAAGCGCTGGTAGGGTCTGCCACAGAACGAATCTTTGGAACCCTGGTTTTGTGGGCCTCCTTGCTGTAGGGGTGGCACCAATCATCAGAGTCCCCCCCTGCCCCTAGGTGAACTTTCTCCATATGTGTCCTGGAAAGGACCCTGGGACTTCCTGAACCACATTTCCTCACCACCTTGTTGATTCCTAGAAAAAAATCTTTGAGGGGCTGAAAAACATATGCCCACTGCAGGGAGGATCTTTCCATCCTTCTCACACCTTAATAATGTGTCCTTCACTTTGAGGCCAAATAAACACACTCCATCAACAGGAACATTGACTAATGAAGACTTGAAGGGCTCCTCAAAATCACATAAACGCATCCAGGCATGTCGCCTAATGGAAATGCCTGAACCCGCTGCCTGTGAGGCGCCTTGGGCAGCATGCGAAACAAGCCTCATAGATGAATTTAAAATAGATTGTAGGGTAGCCAACTGAAGTCATGGATGACTGGACCTCTGCAGAAATGAATCCTGAGAGGGTATTTGACAGTTCCTTCATCATATCCCTCTGCGACCTTCTAAAAGGTGCCAAATAATTCAGCAACCATAGGGTGAAGGTCGCTAAAGCATGGACATGTTTCCCAAACCTGTACATCACCGTATACTCCCTGTCAGGGGGATGAACAGTGGAACTCTCTTATAGGTTCATAGGTTGGTACTAGGCTATCGGCCCTAGGGCCTATACAAGCCTAGCCATAACAATTCCCTGACTATTTCTCCCACAATATTTACTTTGGCAAGTTCCTTTTTAGTGGCCGCTGCCAAAGTCATGGCATCAATGGGCAACCCTTTAGCCCAAAACTCCTTCCCCAAAGGTGGTGCCAGAATCTCATCTGGTCTTCTAGGTGTGGGTTCAACTGTGTCAGGTTCCTTCCACACTCACCGACAGACCAAATCAATAAGCTTGTTGGCACGCAGAGTAACCCAGGAGGTAAATGGGCCATTACTGAAAGCCTCCAGGAATACCGATTCCTAGGATGAAGGGTTGCTGGGCATCCAACCACCTCTCTGCTTTAGGATCTCAAGAATGTCTCCAAATGAGATGTCTTCAGGAGATGATCTTGGGGACCTTTAACCTTCATTGAAGACTGTATCCTCTGTGATGGACTCTTGTGGAGAGTTCCTCCTTTTGCACTTCGTCCTAGGGGCCCTCCTCAGTGGGATGCTCTGAGGAGTTATTGAAAGAAATTGTAATACCCTCCTGGGAAGCCTGGGGGTCCCGGACTGGTTGTTCCTGTGGTAAAGAATGAGGAGGCTCCAAGTGCAGACATATCAAAGTAGAATGTTGAAGATCTGAAGGAGTTGGATTCGTCCATTCTACAGGAGCAGAAAACACATTCCTCACAAACACAGGAGCAGAAAACACACTCATCACAAACATGAAGGCTGATCATTCCACAGACCCCGGCGCTGAGAAGACAAGCTTCTGGGCCTCTGTCTTCCCCCACTCCGAAAGAAATCTCTATGAGTAAGGAGCTGGAGCCGAGCTACCCAGTGCTGAAGCTCCAAGGAACAGAGATGGCTCCGACAGCTTCAGAGTCGACTTGAATGCCTCAGACCCAAGAGGGAAGCTTTGGCTCTGACAGCCCTCTGGTTCCGACTGACCAGGAATATTTAGAGTAAGCTTTGGATTTGAAGATAAAGTTATCTTCAGATCAGAGCCAGATGGATCTGGAATAGTCAGACCCAGGGACTCTTGAAACAACTGAAGGAATCAGAGGAGGAACCTGAAGTGGGGGTGTAGAGTAAGGACCAACCTCCTGACCAGACGGGGTAGGAGCTGATAAGATACCCATCTGAATCTGCACTGAGAGAATCTTCCCCACCATTCTTTCCACATCTTCCTCCATCAAACTTCTGAAAGAACAAGTGGGGGGGGGGGCTTGGATCAGTGGTATTCCAAAAAGGGTGCAGGGACCCTTGAAGGCATAGGATCAATGGATGGTAAATATCTTGCCCTGGGAAGAAATACAGGACTTGAGGCAGTCAGATCCAATGGCTTTTTTTTGTCGGATCCATTACTTTTTTTCTTTCTTGGATCCGAGGGCAAGGAATTTTTGGATCTTATTGGATCCAGCTTAGGCCTTTGCCTAGACACTCCAAAACTGGGTGGATGGTTTTGAAGACGAAGGCTTCAATTCTTTACTTATAGGGGATTAAGCCCCAGATATTGCCTCTCCAAAAGTAGATGGTAGTAATCCTTTTAATATAAATTTATTTTTCCTTTCTACTAAAGCCCTAGGATTGAACCCATGACAGACAGATTGAACAATCATCTTGTAGATGTAATGACTCAAGGAAGTAAACACACATAGTGTGGGTATCTGACATTGGTAGTTTGTGCCCACACTTGACACACTTTTTAAACCCACTGGGTTCTTTTTCTGCCATAACACTAGGAACTTTAAAAAAAAAATTTGAGTAAGAACAGCTTTTTTTTGGAAAGAAAGAAAGCAGGAAGAAAACTACCAGTGAAGGCAATAAAAGGATACACTAAGTGTAGAAAGGTAAAAAGGAAAGGAAATTACTAGCAATAGTAACTGAAGAAGTGCACACTGCACAACAGATAAAGTGAAAGTAAAATTACCAGCTATGGTAACAGAAGAAATATGATGTATGAAGGTAAGGGACAAGAAATATATGAAATATTAGAAAAAATACAGGAATTTGAAGATAATTATCACTTATCTGTAGAAGCTTGAGAGCTAGGTCAACCATGTCTTTCACGGAAAGTGGCAAACGAGATCTGAGGTAGCTTAGGGCTGGTGCATTATGGATAACGGACAAACTCAAGAGTTTCTTGGTTACCACTGTGATGACTGTGCCCTGGGCCAGCAATTAAGGAGCCGCAATCCTCACCACTAACACCAGGGAGGTCGTCTCATAGAAGACACAGTAAAGTACAATTTCCCTTAAGTGCACACAGAGATCACAGTCAGTCTGGGGCTGGTTGCCTTTGCTCACCAGGTCCCCAATAAGACTTCCCACTGGCACAGCTATAGGGTCCAGGACTCAGCCTAGCTAGGCAAGCTAGAACCTCCAGTACCCTCTCTGTCCAACCAGTGCTTCGCATCCCTGCCAAGTAGCTGACACAACAAACACACACTTTGAGATTAAGTATTTATACAACTTCACAGACACTCCTGGGAAAAGCTGACACAGATTCTCCAGCTGTGCCCCTTTACCCAGACTATACGGTACTAATTACTGCCACCACCCAGCTAATAACATTAGCTACTAAAAGGCCCTTAAAAGGGTGTCCAATTATTACTGTGCAATATTATTATCCAATGGTAGTATGACTAATAGTCAAGGCTTACTTTAGAGTGGCCTATTACAATAAACTCTATAAATATGCAATGTACTCTAGAGCTTATCTCTACACAAACCAGCCACAGGTAGAAGGTTTTAAAAATATTTAATAATAAATAATTAAAACACAAGACAAAACTATTACACCACAGAGATATCTAAGGGTTCAGAGATCACACAGAAACTTAAAATAATACAGTGGGACAGGTCTAATTTCAAAGAAAATACCTAATTAATCTTTACTAGCTTTAACTATTCCTACAAGAAATCACAGTGCTAGAAACTTACATGTGAGCTTAGGCAGACTGCTGAGTTAGATATCCAAGATCAAAATGCTCTCAGTCTCTTGTGAAAAATAGTATTTAAACATTACTAACAAACATGTCTCTAAGGCCCTCCCAAATTACATCATTTTTTTACACTTAGGTTTTCCCAGTATTCATACTGCATCATCTTAACACCTGGTCTGAGTTCTCAGGCCACAAACTGCATTATTTAGCAATCTAACACCTGCTCAGAAACTTACAACAATACAAGGCATTTCACATACACACTCTAGCAGAAACTAGAGCAATAAAGCACCTTCCACATGTAAATTCTGGCCATAAACTTTAGCCTTAAAACAATGGGCATGAAAGCTACATCCAGACATACTGGAGCCGAATTCTAATATGAAAGTGTCACAACATGCTTCACTGGGCCAGTAGAGCGCAATGTTGTCACATATTTTGCAGTTCCACATTTCACAGCACTCTTTTACACTGAAGAAACATGCCTGTATTTTACATTTATTTACAAATGCCAAAATTATATATCGAATTCTATTTGACTAGGCTGGCAGCCTTCGCCCATCTCTCCCCAATCGTCACAACCACGATCTTCATTAACAGCCAAGTTGGATCCAAACTCAACATTTGAGGATAGAATGAAAATTGACATCATCAGATTAGTAATGAAACATGACTGAAGAAAGCATGGTATATGTGGAAACGCATGTAAAGTCTCCAGTGTAATGACAGGGCAGTATTCATAATTTCAGCAGATGCCCCACAGCAGGATTGTGATAGTGAGGAAAACAGTACATTCAGACAGAAGCTGCAGGACCTTCTAGATAAAGCAGGACAACATGAACTCGTGCTGATAATGGGTGACTTGAATGCACATATCGGGACAGATAGAACAGGATACGAGGACTGACTGGGTTCACATGGGTGGGACAACAGGAATAAAGGAGTTGAGGCCATTCTAGACTTCTGTCTAGCAAATGGCTTGATAGTAGCCAACACATGGTTCAGAAAGACAGACAGTCACAAGATCACATACAAGAGTGGCCAACATGCAACTCAAGTAGACTTCCTCCTAATAAGGAAAAGGCACTGGGGAAGAATCAATGATTGCAAAATCATCCCCAGTGAAACAGTCAGCACACAGCATAAAACCACTGGTTGCCACAATCAGCTGCAAACAGTGGTCAGAGAAGGCTCTAAGGTCAACAGAGACCAGGCGGAAGACCTGAAAGTTGACTGGAGAGAAAATACAACAGTTCAAGGAATTACTCAGGGCTCCAACACCCCAAGAAGAGGATAAATAGGTGGAGATGAAGAAGAATGGCAGTGCCTCAAAACAGCATGTGTGAGAAGTACAGAACAGATATGTGGCTGAGTCAGGTATGGAAATAAGGTACATAAGGAAAGCTGGTGGTGGAATGCAGAAGTACAGGAAGTCATCAAAAGAAAGGAGGGGTGCAGAAAAAAGTGGGAAACTGAAAGGACAGACCAGACTAGGAAGGAATACTGGTTGGCTAACAAAGAAGCTAAGAAAGTAGTTGCAAAGAACAGGTCATCAGAGGCATTATACCAACTTCTGGAGAGTGTCTCATTAGGTGGCACAAAGAAACTGTATCAGGTTGCAAGGCAAAGACAGAAAGATACAGAAGACAGTCAGACACCCTTTGTAAGGGATGCCAGCAACAACCTGCTCACCAGTCCACAGGACATCAAAGGCAGATGGAAGGAGTATTTCCGGCAGCTTCTGAATGAAGAAAACCGCACAGAAACTGTACTGCCCCAGTAACAGCCTACAATGAGAGAAGATGAGGAGCCTACCCTAGAAGAAGTAAGAATAGCACTAAGGAAAATGAAGTCAGGGAAAGCAGTAGGCTCAGATAAGGTCACAGCAGATATGATACAGATGCTGGGTGAAATAGGGGAGAAATGGCTCCTGAGGCTACTCATAGCAGTGGGGAGAGAAAGGTTTATCCCAGATGACTGGAGAATAAGCATACTCGTGCCAGTGTACAAGAACAAAGGGGACATTGTGGGCAGTACAGTGGAATCAAACTCCTATCAGACTGCATGAAAGTTCTAGAAAGGGTGATTGATAAATGGATACGAAGAGTAGCAGAATGTAAGATGGGAGATGAGCACATCAGATTCAGATCAGGATGCAGCACAAATGACCTGATGTTTACAGTGAGACAGATAACTGAGCAGAAGCTAGAGATGAGGAAATAATCCAATTGGGCATTCCTAGACTTGGAGAAAGTATATGACAAAGTCCCAAGAAAGCTGATCTTGGCAGTACTGTGGTGGTTCAAAGTCCTAGAAACACCGGCAGAATTAGTGCAGGCTACGTACAAGGATCCAATGACTCAAGTACAAACAGTGTTCGCCCTCACAGAGGAGTTCCCAGTAGAAGTGGGTGTACACCAGGGTAAAGCTCAGAGCCCACTGCTGTTCACACTGGTGATGGACTACATTACCAAACAGGTTGGAGAGGACAGATCAACAAAACTGCTGAATGCAGATGATGTGGCATTACAGGCAGAGTCTGAGCAAGAACTCCAGCAAAGTATAGAGCAATGGAATGCAAAACTGAAGGCACATGGGATGAAACTAAGCACAGATAAGACAGTGGTAATGGCAGCAAACTGGGGAAGTCAGAAGAAGCTAAGAATTGAAATAGAACTGAAGACAGTGGAACAGGTAAATAGCTTCAAGTACCTTGGAGGGGTGGTTGAGGTGAAGGGAAGTCTGAATGATGACGTGAAAGCTAGAATCAGAGGGGCTGCAGTCAATGGCATAGTATCAGGTGTAGTGTATGACAGAAGAATGCCAAAGGAGCTGAAAAGTAAGGTGTACAAAAAGTGGTATGACCAATACTACTGTATGGTACAGAAACCTGGGCAGTAAACGCAGAGCAGATGAAGAAGCTAGATGAAAATGAAGTGCCTGAGAAGGGTGCTAGGATGTACTCTATGGGACAAATAAAGAAATGAGGGCATAAGGAGAAGCCAAAGTAGCTCCAACTGCAGAAAAGATCAAAGAGAACAGATTACGGTGGTTCGGACATGTGCAAAAAAGCAGAAGACAATCTGGTGAAAAAGATTTGGGACAAACAAGAAGGTAAGAGGAAGCGAGGACATCTAGCAAAGAGGTGGATGGATTGTGAGAAAGAAGATCTGCGAAAGTCCAGCATGAGTGTTGAAGAAGTCAGGAGTGTGGCATTTAATCAAGAGAGATGGCGACAGTTAATACGATTCCCCGACCCAATGTAAAAAAAATGGGAAAAAGGGGGCGGCGGCGGCTGTTGCTGCGGCTGACAATGACATGTGAAGTCAATGCACTGACAGGAGCTTAGGCGCTATGATGTAAAATTTTAAAGCCAAACACTTGTAATGTGGGATACCTAGAGGGAGACTAAAAATCAAGATGCCAGACTACATGTGGGCAGACTCTAGAATTACATTTAAAAATATAAAAAAAAGTAGGGAGTCCAAAAATGGTGTTAAAATGTAAGAAACTTCATGACATGATGAAATAAACATGTTTTTCTCAGTCTGTGGGTGCAGTTCTCCTTTAAGGGACCTCCATCTAACCAGTGTTCAGTGAGGACAACATGTTGATAAACTTTTTTCAAACACTCCAACTACTGTCATTTAAACAACCACTAAACCTAAAGAATGTTCTTGTAAGAAGCACATTCAGAACAGAACACACTTCAAAATGGCACAAACTCCTGTAAACATCCATGGTGCAGAAGACATCACATGATTTGTAGTGCTTCCTACATAACAACTGCACAAAAATAGAAGTTATGTACTTTCTATAATGTTGGATACCTTTCGTCCCTAAGGCAGATGGAAAATAGGCTGTGTCATGGATCACTCTGTCATTTCTCTTCCAAGCATTTGAAACTCAGAGCAGTTTTCTTGCTCTTATAATGCATCTACCCCCTGGTTCTGCTCAGTTTGCTGCTATTTTAGTGGCAGAAATAACGACTATGGGATACTGAAGTCAATCTTATGGAGGTGGATGGGCTTCAAGATAAGTCTACTAGGTCCTTCCAAAATATGAATATGACAATATGGAAGGGGGAAGGGGAAAGAGAGTAAGCTGATGAGTCAGACAGACTACGGATAAAAAAGATCCAGCATTAAAGTAAGGACACAACTTCTGCTTTGACTGATGGAACAGAATCTCAAGCTATCTAGTTTCTCAGGAGGAATCAAGACAGGATGCCCTTAAAAATGGCAGCCCCAAAAGAGAATGAAGATCAGGAGATAATGCCAAATTTGTAATATTTGGAAAAGGTACAAATGTTACCTATTGATGAATTTCTGAATACGACTGTAGCTACTGACACCATCCTGGGTAAATGAGCCTTAGGCTTCACTGGTAAGGGCTTGTTTTTCAAATTGTAAGCAAATGTTATACATTGTGAAAGCCACCTGGACAGAATTATTTTTAGATACCTTGCACTCTAGTCTGGAAGGAGCAAGGGAAATAAAGAGCTGTGAATCCTTTCTGATTAATTTTTGTAGAGTTACGTTAGAATTATAATTGTCTGTAGACATTCAAAGAGAAAGAAAGAGAATTTTACCTCTAGCTCTTGAAAGAGAAGAAGAAAAAAACAGGTTTGTTTTGTTTATTCCAAGCTTTGCAGTGAAACTATGTCTTTGTATAGTGCATGTATTCATGAGATTTTCTAGCTGAGGTAAGAACTACTAGATTTTTCAGGACAGGAATTTCAGTTCAGCCAAGGATGCTAGTTCAAAACGTGAATGACTTAGTAAGCTGAAGTCCTATGGGGGAATATAAGAGAAAGGTTTGCTTGAGGAAAGCTTTACACAGTTTTTGTGCTGTGACACAGGCAGATGGAAATTCTATGGCTGTTAACTGCATCTTAACTACACATTAACTGGAACCAACATCAGGAACTGAAGAATAGATAGAATAAAGATGGGGTCCAGTCCTTTGTTAAAGGCCCATACAGGAAAATAGCACCACTTCCTCTTGTTATTTTGCTAGTAGATTGATTCTGAGAAGCTGTCAAAATCCGAGCTACTGAAGGGCAGGATCAAAGGCCATTACAGGAATTAGCAAAACCTTGTGGAAAGCTTGAGGGTGTGAATATCTAGACAAGGCTCACCAAACAGATGAGACAAAAGATCTGGTTGTGGATCAAGACTTTATAGCGTTTTTTTCAGATAAAGGGAACCATATCTGCCTACGGCAGAATGATGCAATGAGGATAACAGTGGCCTTGGACAGAGAGGCATTCTGCAGAAACATTGCATCCAGGGGAAGAGGAGGAAAGGCTCAGAGTTCCAGAAGGTCAATCACGGAAAAGAGCATCTCGAGGTGACTGACTGTATAGAGGGATGAAGGCCAAGCGGCTGTTGCATTTGGTGATTTATGGGGAAACAAAAACTGCATCGTGGCTGGTACCAGCAGTGGAAGATCTGTAGGATTGAGGGACCACTCATAAGGCATTAGAATGGATCTGCTGAGTTTGTCTCCAACGTAGTTGACTTGTCCCAGAAACTACTGTTGCTTTCAAAAAACACTGTGAAAATATTGCACACTGTCACACTTTCATGGCTTCTTTAAATAGTGGACATGATCTGTTTTCTCCCTGCTTGTTGATGTACCAGACTAGTAACATGTTGTCTAAGTGAAGGTAATCATGCCTGCAAGAGAAACAGTCCTCTGAAGGAACTGCAACAGGAGAATTTCCCTCAGCTCCAGGATGTTGATGTGAAGGTTGGTCTCTAATTTGGTCCAGGTTCCTTGCAACATTCTCCTCTGAAAATGCACCCCCATCCCACAGAGAAAGCAACTGTAGTAATACTGACTGTGGTTCAGAGAAGGCACATAGCTTCGCTACAGGAACCGTAAGGTACTCTAGACACCAGTTACAGTACTGCCTACAAACTGCTGAAAGGCTAATTGAGGTGCTAATAGCACTGGATAGTAGGGACCACTAAACATTGACAGACCACTGTATTGCCATCATATAGACCTGGGCTGTAGGGGTTAATAATAAAGCAGCTGGGCGAGACTGATGATGTAGTACAGTGGTAACTTTACTATGCAAGAGTTTGTGCCCAGATGGAAGCCAATGAAAATGAATGTCTGATATGGCTGAAGTTGAGATTTTAATATGCTTACAAAGATATCCAAGGACAGGAGTAAATGAAGTAAGTAATTTCTCACAGATATAAGTGACTTTCTTGTGGTAGCTGCTAGTAGCCGCTTATCTATATAATGGAATATGCAGATCCTTTGAGGCACAGATGAGCTGTGACTATCATCATGCTCTTGGTAAACACCCAGGGAATTATGGCGAGTCAGAAGGGCAGGGCATAACATTTATAGCAACTGGCCTCTCAGCTGAAAGTGTAAATACCTTTTGGACTCTGACAGTTTTGATGGGATCATAGGAGATTACTAGGCTATCAACCTGGAGGTCATTTTAAGCCTAGCCATTTCATCCCAATGTAATACCGTAGAAATGCTAATCAATACCCAAGATTGCATTTAGTGATGACTGCCCATGTCCAGGAGAGTTGTGGGCTCTATCCCTGGTAAGAATTTATGGTGCCCCATCCGCTTGTCCAGGTTTCTCTGGAACAGTGTCATAGAGGTGCTCTGCTTCACATGAATTGGTAGCCTGTTCCAAAGATGAGGAAGTTGCTGGGAAATAAATCTGTCCCTCCGACATATCCTATTTAAGCCGAGGGCCATATTTAGGTCCCTGAAATGGGATTGCACTTTAGGCCAGGCATAAGTCTCTCCTAAATAACCAAAACACAAGCAACTTAGAAAATGAATATAACTGATAAGAGTTCGGTGCCCGAAAAACTCACACAGCAACACAAAACTAATTTAAGTTTCTCCTAAGAAGTCTATACGATACAGAGTATAGTGACAGGGACTTCAGTCGGTCTGTGTAAGGCACATGCTGCAGCCTCTTGATCTTCTTTATTAGAAATATCTGAGGTCTCTCTAATTGCTGCAGGTGCTTAGCACAGTCCATGCCAAATCAGGTGTTATACTCAATTATGGGCAGTATAAGTTCTGAGCAATGCTTTAATAATCAAGTGTGCTACATAAAAAGCTTTCCTTACTCCAGTAGACACATGGTGGTCAAAGTTAAGGTTGTAGTCAACTTGTGAACCTTTAATACTAAAGCAGCTTGGCAAGAATGATGATGTAGTAGAACAGATAGTACAGCAGATATTTCAATCCTTAAAGTCAGGAGCATTTCATGTGGTAACTTTACTATGCAAGAATTTTGAGATGGAGACAATCATCCAGAAGGCCTGTTGAGCACTTCCAGTTGTTCGCCTGCAGAAAGGGTAACATGGCTTTCAAAATGACCATTGTAAACTTGGTCTTTTTTATCTAGTGATTTAGGCCACTTAGATCTAGGACTGTCCTGCGATCCTTTATTTTATGTGGAACCAAAGCAAATCTGAAATAGATCCAACTCACACTCTGGTCTGGTGGGACCTCTTGGATGGCTGTTTTCCCCAAGAAAATAGTAGCCTCTCTTTTCGCTGCCCTGTGCTGGTGAGGTGGAATATCTTGGTGGCGTAGGGACTGTTGCTTTGGGACTGAAGAAAAGGGAATTTTACAGCCTTTGGATATCATTCTCCTCACCCATTTGTCTGCATGACAGCCATTTATGTATTTGAGTGAAGAGATAATTGTCCCCAACTGTCTTCAGAGGGAAGCAGTCAGGCAACATATTAGGAATGTTGCAGAGGCGTCCTGGAGAAACGGATATCTGTATCCCTGGTTCTTTGGATGATCCTTGCCCTACAGCAGTCTCCACTGAAAAGGCCTCCTCTTCCATGGTTGCCCCTATCAAAAGAGTAGTGAAATGGTGGATACTGGGAATTTCTGAACCAGAGATATTTGGAAACCTTCTTATTCCTATTGTACAATCTTTGAATGGCCTCAAACTGTATAGCATCTTACCTTCCTGCTCACTCTTCTGAAGCTTCTCCTTGACTTTAAGTTGTCTGTAAAAGCTTAGAGTCAAAGCCAAGCAAGATGGTTATTGCCTGCTCCTGCTGCATCTACCAAGTTGTGCAACAGTCTGATGGAGAGGTTAGAAACCGTCAACATTATGGTTACCTGAAATTTGACATGCTTCCAAGACTCAGGAGTGGTTGGCTTCTTCAAAGAGTCCAATGTTTGTTTAGCTATGTCTCTTTGAAAGTGAGTCATACGAATAAGATAATTTAATGCCCTCAGGACAAATGTGCCAAACACATAAGCTCACTTTCTCATTCTGTCCAATGACTGAGATTCTTTACTGGGATGATGGACAGCAATAGTGTCATTAAACAGCTCTCTTTTGTTGGCTGCTGCTACAACGAGTCATCAGAGGGCCCCTTAATCCAATGCTGCCTGTCCTTAGGGAAAATGGAGAATTTTGTCAGGTTTTCTTGGTACAGTTTCAGTAACACCAAATTTCTGCATCACTCTCCCTGCTCCTATGTTCATCAAGTGGATAATGATAGGTACTACCCAGGAAGAACAGGGAGCAGGCCTGAAGGTTTCAAACAGCACCTCCTTATTCAGGGGCAGGGGTTGGATGGTATGAATCCAGTCTCAAACACATCTGCTAGGAGGGACTGCGGGGAGCCTTCTCCTTCATCTAAAAAAAACTGCCTCTGAGGGGACACTGTGCTTACTTTTACACATTTGATTTCTCATGGATCTGGGTATCATCCAAATGCTCATTGAACTCTGCATAGACCGTCTCAAGAGGCTGGGTAAAACCTTCAAGTCTGTTTTGCCCCTGGAAAGAATGATGAGTATGTGGAGGGACAGAATGAAGGGTGCCAAATGTTGAGCAAATGTCAGGTCAGCATCTGCAGCCTCCCAGTTATGGAAGCAATCTTCTCAATACTATCAAAATCCAACCAAAAGTCTATCGGTATCACAGACCTCCGAGCCAGTGCCTCATTGGTCCCCATCGAAGTGGACATTAAAGCCACCAAGGAAGGGGACACCAACATCAACACAGATGAATCTGAAACTGTGATCGGAGCAGAGGTCTCAAATGCAAAAAAAAAAAAATCCCACACTGAGAACTGCTACAAGTGTCTTGGAGATGAAGAAGATACAGAAGACTCAGCAACTATGAAGGCCTTGGAGTCAAGTAAGCCACGTGAGCTACATTTAGTGCCAAGGCAGCCAAGCCAATCAGAGCCAACCTTATAGGCTCCAGGTGAGAAAAAGGTTCAAAAACCACCTGTGCCAAAACTGGGATAAGGAAAAGAGCCTGAGAAGGCAATAGTGGGACAACCCAATCTACCCTAGAGATAGACGAGAATGGAATGATACCTATTTCAAGCTGTGCCTTCATGAAAGTCCTCACCATCCTATCTCAATTTACATCTGATGCACTCAGGAAGTACCTAGTAGATCTAACAGACAATGCTGAAGCAGGGTGGGAGGTGAAGAATCTGGAGGGATCCCACTCCAACAAGTGACTGCTTTGGAGACTTTTCAGATATTACTATGGTTTTCATGAAATTACTATGGTATATGTGTGGGAGGTTCCCTGCACCAGAGAAATAGTGTTGACTGAAGACAGCACCAAAGGTAGCTTTGGAGGGTCCAAGCTAGGAGTTTTCAATGCTTGTGAAGCATTTGAGTCCTCAGCCTATCTTTTCTTTTTTCCTCTCTTTTTTTTCTTGGGTCATTCTGCTCTATCATTCTTTAAGATTAACTTATTCTGACATTTTCCCAGGAAATGATGACCAGAGCATTTACAAATATCAAAAGCCACCATGAGATGATCTAGCCTCAGGCACACCACACAGAGGTCAGGGGGTGTCCTTGGGTTGAATCATCTGACCACATTGGTCACATTTCTTGAAGCCATCACTCAAGTATGCAAGTAGAAATACAAATATCAGTTATAACCACACAATTATAGTAAACAGCAAACAAACTGCAGAAAACCACAGTGTCATTTATACTGACAGAATAAAGTGAGTACAGACACCTCAAAAGCAGTAAATACATTTTAGAATAGGGTCCCTGAAGTAATATATATATATATATATATATATAGTATAAAGAAAGTTATTACCACAAGTAAACAGGCCAAGATGAGCAACAAGGTCTCCATGGCCATTACTAAGAAGGAATGATTTTTTTTTTATAAAGAAAAAAACTATCAAGAGGTTAAAGTTGTGATGACTTTATAAATAAAGGGATAGAAGCCAGCTAAATTTGAAAAAATAAATAACTCTTACCTGTAGCAATGAAATTATGATATGCTGTTGCTTAGAAGTAAATGAGAACTTAGGCAGAGTGGGAGGCAGGTGCACTATGTGAGTAAGGAAGAAGCTCTGGGTTTGACTGTCTGGAAGAGAGCTGACCAATCGAATTTGCAAAGTGGCCAGATATTTTTCAAGTGCCTTTTATAACAAATAAGAAATAAGCAACATACTTCCCTTTTAAAGTACAAGTACTGTATCTAAAATCTGTAACTTAACTCCCAATGTAGGGTTTCCGTGCTAGCCTGAAAGCTTGAGTAACTGCAAAACCTATATTGGTCCAATATAGGTTATTAAATCTCAGTGTTTCCTTTAGTTGTCCAACATATTATTTCTATTTTTTTTTCTGGCAAGCTGTGATGAAGTCATTTCAGAGACTACTCACCTACAGAAAACTATGCAACATTTAATTAAAACAATGTCCTGGAAAGCAAAAAAATCCCATTAAAATCTATCAAATTTTAGCTTCCTACCAGAAACATAGATAGTTAAAGGAGCCAAGGCCTGTCTTGTCTCCTCAAACCCCTTCTTCAGTGGATCAATGACAGCAGCAGTGCAGGGCACTTAGGGACCCTTTTATTTTCTTTTGTACAATGGTACTTCCCCCTGAAGCTAGACTACCAGTCCCAGAAGCTGCATGAAACAAAGGAACTCAAAAGATTTCCTATCAATGGAGACGGAACAAATTCAAGTTTTATTCTGCCCAGCATTTTTCCCTAAATCAAAATTTGTGATGTCTTCCTCTATTACTCCTTTGAGCCAAATAAGTAAGTTAACCAGTGGAGAACACTGTTACCTGCCTGCAGGCCAAGTGTCATACCTCCACAGTATTCATCTCATACAGGGATTTCAGATGTAGATCCAGATGTCTGTATTGTGTGAAAAAGAGCTTATGAGGTGGCACTTTTGTACTGCACAATGCATATCTGCAGGTGAAACTTGCTTTTGTAGTGTTTTGTATGTGAGGAGACTTCTGCAGTGAGTCATGAGCATGAGGAAGAAAGGCAAACATTTGCACTGCATCATAGATTGTAAGAGAAATTGGGATATATTGGGCATCAGCCAATGCATACACAAATGCACCACACAATATGCATATGTTCTATGGGGAAGGGATTTTCAGGTTATCTTCATAAAGTGATCTTATCCTTCAATCTCCTATGTCCCTAACAGCAAACTTTTAGACTGTGGCTGCTCACCAGCCTAGAAACATTAATTTTTCCATATATTTTTATGGGGCTTTATACCACATTAATCAATGAATTCGGAAAGAAAAATGCAATAGAAAACCTATGGAACTATATACAAAACAGTATATACATTCACAAACTGGGAATAAATCAAAAAACAAAAGAAAGGGGTGAAGGAAGGGGAAGGCTTCTGCAAAGGTGATGTACTGTTATTCTAAGTTAACTTATACTACTTTACTATGTTCAACGCTAACGTTGTTGCCTCACAGCAAGAGGTTCTCCCGTTCGATTCTCGGCTGGAGTGCGGGGAGTGCCTTCTGTGTGGAGTCTGCATGTCCTCCCCGCGGTTAAGTGGTGTTCTGAAAGACATGCGTGAATGGGCGTGCCTTCGTTGAAGGCTGGGAGTCGAGCTGGCAACTCGGCACCGTAAAAATCTACTGCTAATCATTAGCGGACCGGAGTTCCGCTGTGGCGACCCCTAACCGGAAAAAGCTGAAAGACAAACAACAACAACTATGTTCAATATTTTGTCAATACCGCAGTACCCTAAGATATTAGGGTACATTACTATAAGTTAGGAATATATATAGGGAGGAGGAAGAAATTCAAGAACCCCAGAGCCCTGGATAATGTCCTTAGCAGTACTTGCTCTGGAAGCTATCTGTTTTCAATGTTGTTGGATATGCAAAACCCTTTCAAAAACTGACTGACCTGAGGACGTGCAGAAAGGGAGGATCTAAGGGCAGACAAGCAGAAATGGCTGCAAGGTTGATTTTGACAGAGAAGTATGAAAGGCAGAGGATGATAACGAGCATAAACAATCTAGAACTAGTGGCATCTGGACCTTAAATGGGTCCTGGTTCTTAGAATGGCACCAACTAGAAATAAGATTTTCTAGTTGCAGATCTTTTAGCCTCCTTTAGTACCTGTTGCACATCCTCAGAAACAAGGTGGCTAAAAAGGTCTCAACATTCTGTCATCTAGGCAGACAACTGAAAAAGCTGAAATTGGGGGTGAATCAAACAGCCCCTTTCTTGTATAAATTAGTCCTCACTGTGAAGGAGCTTGCAGTAATTGACATCGGTCATACTCAAAAAAGGGAGAACCACTTTTGCCTAGGCCAAAAAGGTGTCACCACAAGTAACTTTGAGGAGTCCTTCTGAACCTTTAGAAAAAGCTGAGTTTTCAGAAGAAAGGGTGAAAAACATACAGGAACACTCCTGTCCATGGGAATGAAAAGATACGTGTCTTAGGTCTGAGATCAATAAGTCCTGAAACAGAATTTGTTTAACGATCCATTGAAATTGGAAGCAAATAGATCTACTTGAGAATTCCCCACAGACAGACCAGTTCCTGGAAGACCCCTGGGTACAACTTGCATTCATGAGGGTCTGACTTTATCCTGTTCAGGGCAGTTAACAGAAGTGTTTTCAGGTTGGGAAGTATCGAAGAACCGGTCTTGTACGAGTAAATCCAGTTTATGGAGAATCTTGTGGTAACTGCCTGTGGACAATTTCAAAAGAAAGGAGAACCGCTTATCTGGGTCAAAGGAAGTCACCACAAGTATCTTTGAAGACTCCTTTGGTAGGTTTACAAGAACAACTGCTATCAGAGGAAAGGGAAGAAAAACAAATACAAATATTCCATTCCATAGGAATAAGGCCTGTGTCTTCTAAGCTTGTTTTCAAGGAATCCTGCAGCAAAATTACTTTGCCGCCTTTCAAAACAGACAGTTAAACAGATCTATTTAAGCTATTCCCTATAAGTGGATCAACTGCAGGAAGACTCCGGGCGTAATTTCCATTTGAAAGGGTCTGTTTTTGCCCTGCTCAAGCTTGTCTGCTAAAATAGTCATATTCTTAATCTTTGTATTCTTTTCCTGGGAGACTCCCTGAAAAAAAGATCAACTCATGGCAGGGGCACTATACTGGCAATCAGGCGTACTTACTCAGCTATGCAGTTAATCATCATCTGCTCCGTCTCCTGAGACCCACAAGACTGGTTTTACATTGTTTGGAGAAGACAACTCTACAGGAGCATAGCACATGTCTAATTCTGGGTCCTTAGTGGCTTATAGAGGAGCTACAGCAAAGGATGAAGAGATATCAATGAGTAGCTCAAGAAACCAAATTTGACCACATCAAGGTCACTCATTGGTGGATGAGGCAGTAAAGGAGACAGACTGGCACCGAATGACTCTGTAACAACTGTTTTCTTCTTGCAGATGAGGAAAGGAAAAACAGAGAAGACTGGTAATTGCTCCACGGTCCAGTATAGCTCCTGAATGGAAAGTAAAGATTTTGAGGTAAAAAAAAAAAAATCCCGAAAATACACAAAAATATTTTAAATCTGCCTTTTAGGCCGATCGTTGAAGCCAGAGGATCTAAGACTTATCACCTTGGTATTTGCAACAACTGCTTTTTAAAACTACTATATCAAGTGGTTCCACATTTAATTAAAGGCTCACGGGATTTCTTAGGAAGACTTAAAAAAAGAATTATGGTCTACAGATTTGATCTTTTTAACTATAGATATAGTCGATTTGTTTTCCTGCATTCCCAAAAAAGGCAGACTAGAGCTTTTTACAATAGTATCAAAAGATGTACCAACATGTCCAAAGATAGACTTGATTTAATAGTGGAGTTACTGTTGCTGGTTTTAGATAACAACTTTATATTTTTTGAAGGCAATTTTTTTAAACAAATCAAAGGTGTTGCCATGGGGGCATCCTGTGCCCCATTTATGTAAATTTGTTTTTTTTAGAACGGGAGACAACAAAAGTATTAAATTTGGATTTTATGGGTAAAAATAAATTATATGTAAGATTTCTGGACAATATTTTTATTCTTGGGAAGGAATCTATAGATGGCATTTCAGATTTTGTAAATTACCTCAAAATTTCTTCGCAGTTTTTGAAATTTACCTTTCATTTTGACGTTAACAAAGTAAGTTATTTGGACACCTTAATCTGCCATAAGGATGATGGGTTTAAATCATTAATTTATAGAAAACCCACTTTTAGTAATTCTTATTTGGATTTTACAAGTAGCCACCCACCGAGTCAAAAAGAAGCTTAGTTAAAGGTCAATGCATTAGAATTGCCAGAATGACATCACATGGGGAAGATTTGAAACAAGAGCTTGATTTCATAATTAATATGCTTGTAATGAGAGGATATCCATCACACCTGGTTAACAATATAAGCGAATATGTTTATTCGCAATGGGGACTCAAGTATAAATCTTTATTAGGGATGGAGAAGGAAAGCATTATCCATTTAAGGTCTGGGAATAAGTATGAAAGAGCACTAGTGATACAATATCCCGAGCATCCCAAATTAAAGAGACAGTAAAAAAATAATTGGAACATATTAAGGATGAACCCCAATTTAGTTCAGGTGTTGAGGCTGAACCTCTCTTTACACACAAGACAGGAAGGAACCTGAAGGAATGGTTCAAATTAGGGCAGTTTGGCGTAGGCCATTTGACATCCCATCATAAAGGGACCACAAAAGGTGGGTCTTGTCCACAATGTTCTCTTATTTTTAGAGGATACATCTTTAACACTGGAAAATTATATTCTTTCACATATATTCTTTGCGAAAATAAATTGTTCATCAAAATGTGCTGTTTACCTTGATAAATGTTCAGGATGTTCAGTGTTTTCTGTGGGTAAAACGGAGACACATCTCTGTAATACAATTTACGAACATAATTATGATATAGTCAACGGTAATGAGAACAACACCCTATATAAAAACTTAAGGGTCTGCCCTACTTTAAAAAAAATTTATTTGCGATACTGGGGAGTGTCTAGGTTAATTCGAGGGGTGGTGACTGAAAATTTGTATTGGAAGCTAAGGAGGTTGAATGGCAATTAAAGCTAAATGCAACACAATATCCAGGTATAAATAAAAACATTTCCATCCATCCCTTACATGTTCTGTGGTCTAATAAACTTTAAACGACATCATGAGGTATCCCCTTTGGTGACTGAGTTAAAAATTAAAAAAAAAAAAACCCCTTAAAACACATACATGTATATACAACAACAAATTTTTAACCTTTTTTATATGGTTCAGGCATGACTGTTTTAATGTACTCCTTTTGGGCACTTATGTGGTTTCAACTGAACAACAATACTGGGACAATATTCATACTTTTAAACCCTTTTAGGTGTTGGCCTTCCAAAGTATGTATCAATCCCTTTAAAGTTTAAGAATAGTTTAACTGTTTAATTGGTTTTAATCTACTGGATTTAGCATCAGAGGTGTGTGTTTGGCTTTGTAAGTTGATTCTAATGAAGTCTTGATGTTATTTGGACAAAAGCGCTTAATCCATATTTTAACCTGTGACACCCGTGCACTGGCCCAGTAATCAAGGAGCCACAATCCTCACCACTAGCACCAGTAAGAGACATGCACATTGGGAAGGATAACAAGTACACACACAGTAAAGTACAATTTCCCTTAAGAGCACACAGAGATCGCAGTCAGTCTGGGGCTGGTTTCTCCCTTTCTCTCCAGATACCCAGTAAGACCCCCCCCACTGGCACAGCTATACGGTACAGATCTCAGCTGAGTGGTCAAGCCAAAACCTTCAGCACCCCCTCTGCCCAACCAATGCTTCGTGTCCCTGCCCAAGTAGCTGACACACACTTTGAAATATGAATATATACAACAGACACTCCTGGAGAAGGCTGGCAAAGGCTCATTAGCTATGTCCCCTCCTGACCAGACTATACAGTAGTACCACTTGCCACCAACCACCTTTATCAGCAGCTACTATAAAAGGCCCTTACCAAAGGGTGTCTAATTCTATTGTGCAATGTTACTGTTATCCAATTGGTAAGTGGACTGAGACTTGAAGGCTATTTAGGAATGGCCTATACAGTATCAACAAATACATGCAAGTACTCCTAAGAACATAAATATCTTTACACACAAACCAGCCACAGTTAAAATGTTTAAAATATTTAATAATACATAATAAAATCACAAGACACTACTCATCAATTCAACACAGTGACAATAGAGAGTTCAGAAATCACAGGAAAATACTTTAAAACAATATTGCAGGACAGTCTAACATAAATATAGAAAACAGCTAGACTAATCTGGCCATATTTCTATCTATCTCTAAGAGAAATACTAATATCTAAATAACTTTACTTATAGAGCAAGCAAATATAGATGAGAAGTGCTGGTGAGCTGATGTGTTCAGGTTCAGACACAGATATAAAATGCTCAAGCTTTCTCTCTGAGAAAGTCTTAAACTGATATACACATCACTGCTGAGTCATTTCAGTTTACATCATTCTTGACACTTCTACTTAAGTTTCCCAGGCTCACAGAACGTAAACTTTTAACATTTCTTTTTGTAATCTGCACCTGCCAGGAAGCCACAGCAACAAAAGACACTTTACATATAAAACCTAATAATTATCTCTGTCTTACAACAGAAGAAAGAATTTCCTAGCCCAGACATCCTGTCTCCAAGCTCGAGATCAAACAGTCATAAAATCCTTTGCTTATCAGCTTTCTTCCAGCAAGGTGAACTGTGGTTACATTTTTGAAGCTCAGAACATACACAGTTTTCTTAAATTTGTCAAACAAACATGTGGATCATATTAATATTTACAAGGACATACAATTATTTACAAAATTCTATCTAGTTAGGCTGGCAGCCTTCACATAACCTATATGCTATTTTAAGAAATTTTGTTTTTGATAGAGTTGAGCAGTGGATTTCATGCTGGCAGCCAGCGTTACCCTTTTGTGTTGTTTATGAATGGAAACTGGACCTGAA
This sequence comes from Protopterus annectens, assembly GCF_019279795.1. NCBI lineage: Eukaryota > Metazoa > Chordata > Ceratodontiformes > Protopteridae > Protopterus > Protopterus annectens. The sequence goes on along the minus strand of NC_056730.1, from coordinate 353,414,818 downwards.
ATCAAGAGTGCATGCTATTCCAAAGAAACAATAGTCTCCTATCTTCCAAAGTCACACAGCAACAGTTCAGGCTTAGACAATCCAACCTCTGCCATTAGATCCCTTAAGCTGTGAACAAAATTGTTAACACTGCTTTGATCACTCAGTTTAAACTGAAATTCCGGATCATCCATGTGAGGAACATCCAAGAAAAGGCAGCACTATGTAAATCTGCACCTCATTGCTTTACTTCAGCTGTGATTTTTGAGAGGTACTGCACATTTAGGGGGCTGTGTATCCTGTTTGTGAAAAGTGACAGTATTAGTCACTATTCATGTCGGTGACAGGATTTGTTTTATGAAAAAAAGAAGCAAAAGTCAGCTGTATCTATTACTTAAAGGTAAAAATGTATTACAACTGCTAAAGGAAGATACAAGAGAGAAGGGTTGCAATTTTCCAGTAATTAACCAAAACGCCATTAAAGAGTTAAAGCGTGTCTTAACTGCTCACGTTTTGTAAATGAAACGTAGGCTGTGTTCTCAGCAGTGAGTGTGAGGTGTACTCTTCTATTGGACTGATAAGTCCTGCTTAAGGAGACTGGCAGAGCAGACAACTGAATCATTTCTTGTGAACAAATATCAACAAGAATGGTCTTCGAGGCAAGATAATAGTTTGTTTTTGGGAAACAGTAGCATTATTACATTGTCTAGGAACACTGTGCCAAATGCATATTGCTTCTACTCTTGCCACTACATCTACACAGACTTCATTTTTTTCTTTCAGCTTATAAAGATACAGGAAATTCCAAACAGGAAAACAACTCTAAAAGGATTACATTACTTAGGAATACTGTAGCATTAGACACTTCTATTTATTTGTTTTATTTGTTTGCTTGTTTATTTAGGGCTAGCCCAAGGGCAGTTTTCATCCACGACCCAGGCTCTGACAGCAGCAACAGGAAATATTTCACACAGATGTAGAGATACATAGTACTGTTACAATATGTCATATGATGCAATTACAGTACTTAGTTATCTGGTTACACAAATGCAAAACTTTTGACAAGGGTCACAAGAATACTTAGTGAATCTTGACATAAGAGAATGAAAAGCATGGTTATAGAAATACTGCAGTGAAGGTTTTAATTTGACATAATATTAACCATAATCTCTGAAACATCAAAAACTATTTTCAGCACATATTTTTTGGTACTTGCATATTAACGCAGGTTCCTATTAAATGATCGGAGACACAGTCTTTCGAATGTGTCTTGATCGAACTTGAAAGCACGAAAAGACAAAATAGCTAAACAGCATATAAGCGAATTCTTTCCCTGAGAAAGAAATCGCTTGGCCACTTCTGTTACTTTGCCGTTTTCGTGACTGCAGTGTGATCTCACTTTATGTAATGTTTTAAAATTTTTTTTTTGTGGAACAGCGATTTTTTTCCCTTGGAAAAAATCGCTGTTCTAAGCTTTAGAGATTGTAAGCTTTTGCTTACATGGGTTCAATAAATCATTGTTCGCTTTTTTAAGCGTTCGATGATTTAACATAGACCCTATTATCGCAACCACATTCCAAACATATCATGCTTGTAATGCAGTGCTGACAAACCGCAATGAAGAGGTCGCAGATAACATTAAGTACACAAATTTCTACTAATAAATACAGTAAGACTGAAGTGATTTCTTATATGTAAAGCAGCATAATACGTAACTACCAATAAAAGTTATAATTGCAAATTACCAGCATCACCTAAATTATTCTTGGAAGTTTTGATGTTAACAGGATGGTAATTTATTCTGCTGTGCTACAGCAGAAATTCTAACATCTCCTTAGGCTGCACCATGTAATGGATCACAGATAATTATAAAGAAAATGCTTTCCTTATTTGTCACCTTCTCTATGTGGAGAAAATTTACAGACAAATCCACCAGATCATTAATGAGACATCAAGCCATGGTTCTGTGGTCGGAAATATTGCTAAAGATCTGGGATTACCAAGCTGTTTTACACACAAGAAATCAATTAATTTTCACTGTGTTTATTAGTAGAAATTTGGGTACTTAAGTTATCTGCGACCTCTTCATTGCGGTTTAATGTATTTTCCCCCCTCACTGACAAACGTTGAGGAATACTGTGGGGTGCACCCCCCCACTCTTTAATGGAGTAGAAGGCGTGCATGACCTCTGAGCCATCCATTACAGTGTACGGATACAGTCACTATATTAACATAAGTGACAGTAAACTTCAATAAACTTTCAGCTGATGCCATGTTGGGGAAAACAATCCTTTCAGAAATGATTATAATTTTACATTTGCCGTTGGAAACTACGGACATACACACCAAAATGTACAATGTGTCTGGAAACACAACATGCTATGTTGTACAACACTGTTTCTTTCATTAGTACACAAATGACATGTCAACTCCTAAAGGAAAAGTAAATAAGAATGTAATGAATCAGATCAGGCCAAATAACGTCAAATAATTTTGGGGCCCTTGAAGAGCAAATGAATATATCAAGAGTGAGTTGTTTACAATGTGGTTGTGATAATACACAAGTACCAATTTGTTTTAGTGGGTTAAATGAGGTTGACATTTAAGTTCACGTTGAAGTGTTTATGTCTAAGTACTGTACAACATATAGTTACAATAAGACATGGTGTATATATCGACAATCTCATAAGATAAGCAGGGTTAGTCATAAATACTCAGAATCAAAAAGATGACACAAAGTTCCTGTAAACGGAACGTGCAGCTTGCAAGGACCTGATCACACACACTCAAAAAAGTAAAATATTAACATTTTATTACACACATTTTTCAACAGTCCAATATAGAGCTCTGTGGGACACTTGGAATGAATTTTCCACTTCCGAGCAATGTATGCTAAATATGACATTATAATCCATGGGCTCTATGGCACAGAGGGATGAAATGTTGATTATCACCACAGTTCGAACATTGGTTCTTGGGCTGGAAGAGTAAGGGAAGGTATGAGTGAGCATCTGATGCCAGTCCACCCATCGTGGGAGAAGTTGCCTTCCATTCAGCCAAACACAACAGATGACTTGTGCAGTACTAACATGTTCAGGATCAGGGCTGTGGACTTGGTCAACCAAAAATGGTGATGGCAGCAATCATTAGCATGTGTGGGTCAACTACTGACATTAAAATCGCCATCTGTGCAATAGACATGGATAAAGCATTATGACCAAGATAACCAGAGTTCAAATAGCAGATCAGGGGTTGAAGTTCTGGGCAAGGGAGGCTATAAATAATGATTCAATGCTGGCTTACTAACCTCAACAAAATAAAAGGTGGCTTCCATTTTGGCTAACTGACACCATTCAAAAATATGCAGAATGAGGGATTGGACTTAGTGATCCCAAACTGGTGACAACAGCCCTTCTTACCATGTGTACAAAAGTACATACATCCATGGGGATTCAGTAAAATGCCCTAAAGTGATATTGACACTTAATCAACCATCAGAAGCATGTGGTTTGATCTTCTATAGAAATGCACTCATTGCCAGGATGCTGAACTAGGGTACAAGATACCTCCCTGGCTGCCTGGAAGATAGTTTCTCAGGTTGTCTCTCACCTTCATGCTGCATGGTAAAAATGTCACAAAGACAAACCATTCAGTAAAAACTGCAAGAAAGACCCAATAAAGCTAGACTCCTGTATAATATCTTAAACCTCCTGAAGTGGTGGCCCTTGGGATACAAGTGTTTCAGCTACATGGCTTTTGAATGTCCATGACTTTCTACTTTTTAAGTCTTCATGGATACGTTCAGGCCAATAAAGCCAAACTCCATTAGCTGCAGACATGACATGTTTGGCCTATTTTTGACTTTGCCAGCACAGCATAAATGGATTGTTTAACTATACTTCAGAAACACAGAGGTTAAAAATCAACTCTTTAAAGAATTATCAGTGTTTCAGCTACATGCCTTCTAAAAAGCTAAACTGAAGTGCAGGTGGGAATGATTCAAGTTAAGCGTATTTAATACCTGAAATATGATTTTCATACAACTTATGAAAGTGACTGTAGTAAGGTAACTATGTCATTTTTTAAAGAAATGTTGCAGTGGGGGAGGTGGGTCCTGTTAAACTTTGTAAGATTTCTTAGAATAATCTGGGATGGTTTACTAGAGCTGCTTTTACCCCTGTCCTTGCTACTGCTAGTTACAAATATTGTTAAAAAAGAAGCAAGTGACAAAAGAAGGTCTATAACAGAATCCTTGCAGTACACTCCAACAACATTCATGCTACAGTTATGCATAATAAAGTTAGAAAGCTCAACACCTTCATTAAAACCTAAATGCAAAGGACAGAAACCTACTGCAGGCATCTTATTTTGTATGTGGGTTAGGGAGTCTGAAAGCAAACAGAATTTAGAGCAAGAGAACCATATCTACAGCTCTTAACAGAAGTGAAACCCCATCATGATGGCATATGCTGAGTACTGCATTTTCTATCTGCATGCTACTCTCAAAGAAATGAGGAGTACGGGCCAATATTTTAGACTTGTGATTCATCAGGTTGCTAGGAGAATTCACACGACTGAGGGACTGGCAGACTCTGAAGGAATTCCTCATCCTTTATCTTGCACCTGTCTTTAGGGTGTTGGGTTGTTTCAGACCAGTGAGTGAACATTCTTTTGAAAAGTTCACTTTCAGTTGCAATTTCACCACTTACTTACTTATGTATCACCTGTTAATGAGTAAGCGTGGCTACACGGCCCTTCTCAGGCAGCACTTTAACTATCTGACCTTCTTCAGTCACAACTTAAGCCAAAGCAAATATAAAGTATATATGAAGAGTTGTAGTTTTAGGATGGCCTGGGAACCAGAAGATGCCAAAGCATGTGGATGGCCTGCCTTATTAGATTCCATATGAAACTGAAAGGACTCTGCCCTCCTGTCAATAGTTTTTGAATTAAACATAGCACAGCACTGGTGGTTAGCAATGTCATGCTGTGGGGCCGAATAAAATAAAAGCAAAGAGAATGGAAATGGGTCTGGGCAATTTGCTTCTCACAAGAAGGGCAATTAAGTTGTTTGAACAAATAAAATAAAACAGGTCCCCCATGTGGTACTTATCTGAGGTGTCTGGTAATTCAAGCTAACTAACAGACTGACAATGTAAAGGAACACATTGTGGGTCATCAGAATACATGATCACTGAAGACAGCATCGGCTGATGCCCCTCTTTTATACGCTGATGTTCAGATGTCAGTCCACTTGAATGTCCACTGGCTGGGGAATAGGAATAAAGATATTTGGGCTGGCTACAGGCTTCCGCAAAGCAGGCAGACCCAAGAATTAGTACTGCAACACTGACTACGATGAACAACTGCCATAAACAGAAATTAGGTACTTAGCATAACAACGGAGCCTCATTATCCCAATCTGTCCACATTTTAGTCTTAAGTAATCTACCCGCGAAGCAGCTATGAGCTGGCAACTGCTTCAACTTCTTTAACTTGCTCCAGTGTCTTCCCTTCAACCACAAATAAATCTCAGCCCCTCAGACTGAGTTTGCCCCCTGAATGATGACATGCTGATGATGGAAAAGTAAGAGGGGGTGAGTGGAGTGTAGATTTCAGGCTTAGGTCTACTAGGACTATCTGTAGGTGGCAATTTGGAGGTGGATGGTGACTGGGTTGTCAAGATGGATGGAGTGGGATAATGAAGATTTAGTGTTAATCGTCATCATTTCCATATTTTACATTATCCTCTCCATCCACCTTCACTGTTGGGACAGAATCCTCAGCTACTTATACCAGCATGACAGAATAGCCTTAAAGATGGTGGAACCAAAGGAAGACCTGGATCTAAATATCACGTACAGCTTGTAGTGCTTGATAAAGGTTTGCATCGTTGACCTTGTTGCTGCAGTGCAAATATTGTCAATTGAGGGATCCTTGAAGAAGGTCATGGAGTCTGCCTTAGGTTTTGACAATAGAATTTTGTTGTTGATAGCATGGATTTGTGCAAGGCAGTGTGATAACCACCTGGACAGAGTAATCTTGGCGACCTTGATGCACATCTTAGTGGAACAGTGGAAGACAAAAAGTTGGTTGCCCTTGTAGAGGTCATTAGTACAGTTTAAGAAAAAATGAAGCTGCCTAGGAATGTCAAGGGAATGTATGGTTGGGAAAAACTCAGTAAGGTGAAAGCACTGCTTCAAATCCAATTAGGAACAACCTTAGGCACAAAAGGAAGGGGTAGTTCTTACAGAAACTATCTTTGTGAAAAAGCAGATGTCGGGTCTACAGGAGAGAGCATTTAATTCTGAAATTCTCCTGGCAGTTGTTATAGTGACCTCAAATCAAGCGAATTAACATTTCTTGGAGAGAGATTTTCAACTGCAGAAAGAGGCAGGTTTGAAGGGGGAGTTGAGTAGAGGCCTCTTTGAATTTAAATCCCACAGAAAAAGTGGCCTTTACTGGGGGATTTCAAAAAAGATCTCTTTCAGATAGGTTTTTCAAATCTTTTGAGATACTAAAGATGCAAACTAAAGATTTGGTGAAACTGATATGGTTGCCAACTGAATCTTGACTGCAGAATAACTTGATCATGGGTCAAATAAGGTTGCAAAGGAGCAGAAGGGGTCCAGTCATTCTTGTACTGCCCAATGTGAAAATCTTTTCCATTTACTTTTGCAAATCTTTCTAGTAACATCTTTCTAAGAGGCTGAGATGATGTGAATAAACTTGCAGGACAAAATAAAATCTTTGGCTATCACTGGAATTGGGGAAACTAAACAGTTAACTTCAGAGAAGATATGTCAGTATGAAGCTTGTTGGACTGCTGCAACAAGAGACCCAGAAAAGGATCAAGCTGCCAGGGCAGTTTCTTGAGGTGACGTGAGAACAATGGGAAATAAGTCTGCTTGGGCCAAAATAAGTAATAGGGTAACTGAGGCCTTATACACAGAAGCATTCTGCAAAAATGTCTTCAAGACATGAAAAGGGAGGGACTCAAAAGAACTCCAGGAGGAGAGGTATGGTCCCGTTTACCACTATGGAGTCATTAGCACAAAGTAGCTCCTGCTACTGGTTGGTGATGCAAAGAGGTTGCAGCAAATCTGGCCCCATTAGTGAAAAATATCTGCACTACTGATGACTGGGTCAAATCAGAAAGTGAAGACACCTTTTGGATGTGTTTACACTTACATTCTAAAGGTCTATGAAGCATATCCAATCTCCTTCCTGTATGGACTGGCTTGCACCATGACAATCTAGAATTCTGTCACATAACGGCTTATGACACTTAAATCTAAAATAGGCCCTTAGTCCTTTGTTTTCTTTGGCATTAAAAAAAAATGAAATAGTCAATGGACCCACATTGGTCTGGTGGGATGTCTCGAATAGCTCTTTTTTTGAAGATACTGGGAAAACTCCTGTGCCACTGCTCTCTTTTGTCAAGGTAAAAATTCTACCAGAAGTGGGGTGCCTTCTGGTGAATTTCTGGGAGAGTCTATGAAAGAGATTGTGCAACTTTTGGACACATGTTCTTCACCCAATTGTCTTATGTGATGACCATTCATGATTCTAGATGAAAACACAAGCAACTATTGACTGGCTCCAGAGTGGAGCAGTTGGGCAAGCCTTCGGAGACTCGGAGGTGGATCCCAGAGAAAGGACCCCCCCCCCGAAGCCCTGATTCTGCACCCCCTCAACCATAGGGTGGCCGTAACTGAAGTAGCACCCTATGCCATAGAAGCTCCTGTCTGAAAAAAAAAAAAAAGAATCTGAAGGGAAGGCAGTGGGGTTTTTTAAACCCTTCAGGTTCCTAGAAAAAAATCTGAGGGTTCTCAAACTGTGCTCCAACAGCCAATAACTTCTTTCCTTTCTGTTAATTTTTTTAAGTAACTTTTCCTTGAATTTGGGACTAAAGAGTGAGGTCCACTCATATGGGGCACCGACAAAGGATGCCTTAAAGTTGTCTGCAAAGATACAGAGATGCAGCTAGGAATGGCAACACATGGCAATGCCAGTGCCTACTGCTCTGACACTTCCATCTACAACATTGTGTAGATGTCCCATGGAGAGGTTGACAGCAGGTAGCATGGTAGCCACCCGAGACTCAATTTGTTTCCAACTGTCTGAGGTGAGAGGTCTTTACAAACAGTCCATTTTTTCTTCCATCAGGTTTTTCTAAAATCTCACCGTATGCACCAGTTAGTTAAGCTCTTGAAGGGAAGACACATTTCCCAAAGCATATGCATGCTTCCCTAGGCAATCCAATCCATTCTCTTAGACTCCTTATTAAGAGGATTATCTGTGAAGCTTTCTTCTGAAAGTTCTTTCTCATTGACAGCTATCACAATAACAGAATCCACAAGAGGACCCTAGTTCCAATGTGGTCTATATACAGCTTTTGCAGTATGCAATCAATGACTAGTTCCTGCTATGCCCTCTCTGCCACCATGTCAGTCATGTAGTCAGCAGGAGGGATCTCCCAAGAAGAAGAAGGGGCAGACCTGAACACCTAATAACACCTCCTCATTTGGGGAAGGGGTGGGACATAGGACCAAGTACCCCTCTGATGCACACTAAATCTGGGATGCACAGGAAGGGACTGTAGCAATCTTTCCCCTTTGTGAAGAGGTACCACTACAGCTTGCCACCACAAGTCATGGACATAGCAATATGTCACCACTTTTGGTTTAATGTGAAAGGCAAGGGTTTATTTAGGTTTTCCTTGACTTCATTGATTCTACAGAAAAAAAACAGGTGTATTGTCTTGACTCAAGGATCCTGAGTTTTTGATTTTACTTGTAGCAGCTGCTATCATGTTTGCAATTAGGTAAATGGTGCCCCCCACACTCTACAGCACACTGATGCGCGTATTTGCTTATTGTGAAGTACATACAGCTTTTACTTCAAGTACATTTGCCTTTTCCTTTGACACGGGGATCACATTTTTATTTAAAACATGTTACATTTATAACTCTTCCTTTTTAGTTTGTTGGCATAATTAAAATATTTTACTATTGCTTTCAACTTTATGAAATCAGGCTGTGTTTACAGTTTGAACTGAAGATTTGATAAAAAATAAGTAATTTCTATAAGACTTGGCTTTTTATGACTAAAGTAATTGTTGAAAGTAAGGCAGTATCTTTTTTATGTCTTAATAATTCTGCGACCCACCCACCATAGGGGAATTTTCTGACTGTACCATTATTAGTATGTGTCTCTGAATGTGGAGGTTAATACCATATAACTAATAGTATTTGAGCAGACTTCCTTGGGTCACTGAGGACAGTATTCCAGTCTGTTTTGATAAGCATGACATTTACTACATTATAGTCTCCACTGGTGGCAGCATATGGGAACTGCTGTCTCACAATATTGGTTCTTCACTTTATTTCTTAGCTGGGATACCTTTGGGGTACAGTCTGCAGACCTTCCCTTGTCCATATGTTTTTGCCAAATACCCCAGCTTCTTCCCAAATTCCACAGATGTGTTATAAATTAACAGATAACTAAGTTTCCGCAAATGTGTGTGCTGTGTGAAAGTAAGTAACTGCATGCATCTTGTCATGCAGAGATGGTACCACAATGACCCCAAAATAAAATGTAAAATGTAGAAAAGCTATACTATGCTGGGTTAAATGCAATTATTTTCATAAAAATAAAAACAAAATCTTGTAAAACCCTTGATTGCTGCTTCCAGTAAATCCTACCTGTACGATGTGCAGTGTCTGGTATCACTATGACCTCAACATTGATTAAATGAGCCCTAACCTAAGTTATATTTAACTGTTTTTTCATAAAGTGTAAAACCTGTGTTTGCTACTTCCAGTAAATCATGGACATGCAAGATATGCAGACTGTACATTGCAATGTGAGACTATGAGTCTTTTTAAGTAGAGATTCAACAAGTCATTTAAAACTGAAACTGTTCCTTGCCTAAAGCTTTATTAACATAAATAAACTTCAGCTTCCCCTGCTATATGTCAGTGCACAAAAATGAAGTTTATATTCAAAGGCCTAAACCAAACAGGGAATACAGTACTGAGTAGAGTTTCAAGTTCAGACAGCTACCTAAACAGCAGCAGTTAAATTTTGCCTTCCGAATTATGCATGGAGGACTTTCTGGTCTGAGAGCTCATATCTAACATATGCTGCCTATGAGTTTCCTATAATTGCAAAATGCCCTTAAAACATCAGGGGTAGGGAGAACACAGTAAATCTTTACTTAATTGTTAGGAGTAGGAAACACTTGTAGCCAACATTTTTCTAAATGCAATCTGCCTGTTCAAATTCTCTCTCTTATATTTCACTGTGCATCTTACAATCATTGCACAGTGCATGCTTTCATTTTATTTATTTCAAGTAAAACATTTTGGCTTGTGGCAGATGTTTTATTTATTATTACATAAGGGTGATTTCTAAATGTGTTACCTAACAGCTGATTATCTCGATATGAGTAAAGTACAGTTTTGTACCTACCATAAATGTAGATGTTCGAGTGCTAATACAGTTGCAGTCATAACAGATGGGTTATCCTGCTGTCAGGCGGGTCCTCGGTCGGCCGAATTCCAAAGTCTAGGTCCGGCGTCGGTTGTCGTCGCTTCTTCCCTGACGTCAGTGCGGCAGGGGTATAAAAGAACCAGCCGACGCCATCTTCTTCAGTTTTTCTTGTCCCAGATGTCAGGTGCCCCCAGAAGGAAGGCAAAACATAAACTTATGTAATAATGCAATGTAAAATAATCAGAAAACAGTAGTTTGCAAGCAAATACACCATAAAAGAATACCCCAATCAGGTTGTATGAGGAGGTGTTTGTCATAAGGCCTGTCCCAAGAGGGGATGGAGGGAGGGAAACCTGGACTGCAGCTGTATTAACACTCGAACATCTACATTTATGGTAGGTACAAAACTGTACTATGTTCATCGTGCATACAGCTGCAGTCATAACAGATGGGTAGAATCTCAAAGCTAAAAAGGGGTGGCAGGCACTAAGTGGAACTAGGAGGAGCAAGGATGCCTTGCAAGACTGCTGTGGCAAAGCCCGCTCTAGATTTAGAATAAAGTGGAAGGTGATAGTGCTTGGAGAAAGCGTGCACAGAACTCCAAGTGGCTGCTTCCAAAATGTCCTTGGTAGGAACCCCCCTGAGGAACGCTGCATAGGTAGCTGTGGCCCTTGTGGAGTGAGATTGGATGCTTGTAGGCACAGTTTTCCCATGAAATGAGTAACAAAAGCGTATGCAGTGGGATATCCATTTTGAGATTGTCTGTTTGGAGATGGCCTTTCCTTGAGCACCTGTAGCATAGGACACAAAGAGTTGCTCGGATTTTCTGAACGGCTTTGTCCTGTCCAAATAATAACGAAGTTGTCTGTGAATGTCCAAGGAATGTAGTAGTCTTTCCCCTTTGTTTTGTGGGTTAGGATAAAAGGTAGGTAAGTGGATAGTCTGATTCAAGGCTACACTGGATACTACCTTTGGCATAAAGGAAGGGTTGGTTCGTAAGGAAACTCTGTCCTGATGGAAAATGATGAAAGGTTGTACAGCCATGAGGGCCTGTAGTTCCGAAACCCTGCGTGCTGAGGTGATAGCCAGAAGGAAGGCTGTTTTCCATGACAAATATTGCAGTTCTGTTGAAGCAGCTGGCTCAAATGGAGGCAGGGTCAGTTTTTCCAACATGAAGTTGAGGTCCCAAGCAGGTACTGGTAGTTTCCTTGGGGGTTTTATATTCTTAGCCCCTCGGAGGAACTGTCTTAAGAGAGGATGAGAGAATAAAGGAGGATCTGTGTTGTATTGTGCAGAAATGGCTGAAGCATGGATCTTGATGGAGGAGAAGGAAAGTCCACTGTTTAACATCTCAGCTAGGTACTGTAATATTTGAGGTAAATTTAGTACCCAAGGATTCTGGCCCTTTTTCTGATTCCAGGCACAAAACCGTTTCCATTTGGCGGAGTAGGCTTTTCTAGCAGAAGGTCTTCTGGCCTCCAAGATGACATCCTGCACCTCCTTGGAGAGGAGGGTCTGTTGGGAAATCAAGGAATCCTCCATGCGGCTAGATTGAGGGTTTTCAGCTGACTGTGAAGAGTTCTGAAGCTGTGCTGGGACAACAGAAGAGGCACTAGAGGCAGGATCCATGGTGGGGAATGCGTCAGGCTCTTCGAGAGTGGATACCAGTGTTGTCTTGGCCAGTCTGGAGCAATGAGAATCATGTTTGGCCTCTCTGCTCTGGCTTTTAATAGAACTTTGGGCAGCAGAGGAAGAGGTGGAAAGGCATAGACTGTCAATGTTGTCCAATTGAAAGAAAGTGCGTCCACTTTCCAGGCCTGTGGATGATAGGTCCTTGAGCAAAATTTTTTCAGTTGGTAATTTCTGTGGGTAGCAAAGAGATCTATGTCTGGCTGTCCCCATGCCTGAATTATCTTTGCGAAAACTTGAGGATGCAACTTCCATTCATGTGGATCTGTCATATTTCTGCTTAGGCTGTCTGCCAGTGTGTTTTCCTTCCCTGGCAGGAATTGTGCTTGAAGTTGGATTTGCAATTCCAGAGCCGTGATCCAAAGGGACATTGCTAGTCTGCACAGGGGATATGAATGAGTTCCTCCCTGTTTGTTTATGTACCACATCACTGTGGTGTTGTCTGTCCTTATCAATAGCTGGCCTGGATGCAGTAGGTCTTTGAAGGCCATAACAGCATTTTGTACTGCTAGCATTTCCTTTTGATTGATGTGTAGGTGCTTCTCTTTTTGTGACCATTTGCCTTGAATGCACTGATTTGTCATGTGTGCCCCCCGGGCGTAGTCCGAGGCGTCTGTTGTGATGATTTGATTTGCTTGAGGCATGCAGAAGGGGAGACCTATGTTTCTTTGGCATGCTTGAGCCCACCACAGAAATTCCTTTTGAAGACATGGAATGAGTGGTATAATTGTTTCCAAACTGTGGCTGTGTTGAGACCATAAGTTTTTTAGGTACCATTGAAGTTTCCTCATGTGCAGCTTTGCACATGGGATCAGCAGGATGCAAGATGCCATGAATCCCAGAGCCTGCAGGATTTTCCTTGCAGTCAGCCTGGTGTAGGTTGCCATTTTGCTGAAGTATTGAGATAGTTGCCCTTGCTTCTCTGGCGTGAGGTAGGCCATCTGGGTGTTTGCATTCAAGCTGGCACCCAGGAAAATTATTGTTTGAGAGGGCATTAGTTTTGATTTCTTTTTGTTGACTGTGTATCCCAGAAAGTTCAACAATTTTATTACAAACGCCAGGTGTTTCAGAAGTATGTGCTTGCTGTCCGCTTGGATCAGGCAGTCATCCAGATATGGGTATATTTGTATCCCTTGAAGTCTGCAGAAGGCAATTACTGATGCCAGGCATTTCGTAAACACTCTGGGCACAGTAGATAAGCCAAAGGGCAAGGCAGAGAATTGATAATGGGTTGAACCTGCAAGAAATCTGAGGTATCTTCTGCAATCTTGTCTGATAGGGACATGCAGGTATGCCTCCTTGAGGTCCAATGTTACCAGCCAAGACTCCTTGCCCCAGCATGGGAAGAAGCTGCTGTAATGTGAGCATCTTGAAGTTTGGTACGAGTAAGTATGTGTTTAGGATGGATAGGTCCAAAATAGGTCTCCAATCTTTGTCCTTCCTTGGTACCAGGAATAGTCTGGAATAAAAACCTTGACCCTGTTCTTTTGCAGGTACCTCTTGAATAGCTTTCATGTCCATGAGAGCTGAAATTTGTTTTTGTGCCTCTGCCCTTTGATTTTGTGGCAGGTTTGGCATGCCTCTCATTTTTGGAAGGGTGTGAAAGTGGAATCTGTAGCCTCTGTCTATAATGTCCAGGCTCCATTTGTCTTTTGTGACAATATGCCAGTTTTTTGAAAATAATGCCAGTTTTCCGCCTAAAGGTGCTGCCATTAAAGCTTTGCTTGGCATGCAAAGGGGAAAGCCATTGTGTCTGCTTTCTGAATGACTGTGATCTATCTTCTCCACCTCTTGGTGTAGGTGCTTGCCATTGTCTGGCTCTGAATGATTCTTGAGATTGCCCTCTACCCCTCGGGCGCCTGTATCTGCCTCTTTGAGGTCTGTCCGTGGCTGGAAAGGACCAATATTTTGAAGGCCAGTTTCTGCTGAAATGTGGAGGTTGTACCTGTAGGAAATCTTTCACTGTTTGCATTGATCTTGCCTTTTCCTCCATTTTCTTTAGTACCTCCTCAGCTTTAACACCAAACAATACAGCTTTTTGAAGAGGTGCATCTAGTAACTTAGCTTTGACATGATCTGGTAAGGTTTGCTCTTTGAGCCAAGCATGTCTACGTATGACAGACCCTGTAACAGCAGCTCTACATGAGGCCTCTAAAGCATCAAAACCACATTGCAAGGTATGTTTTCTCACTTGCTCTGCACTATGCAACAAATCCTGCAACTCCTTTAAATCTGGCTGCTCAGGTTGTGTCATTTTGCTTTTCAACTGAGATAACAAAAACTGTTGATACTTTAACATATGGAACTGACAGTTTAATGCCCTCATGGTTAAAGTGGCCGAGGTGTACACCTTTTTCCCCCACCTTTCTAAAGCTCTGGAATCTCTCTCTGAAGGTAATGGGTTTTTGGCAGTAGAGGCCTTAATTCCCTTGGGAACCTGTGAAATAGTTTCTGGGTCAGCAGCATGGCTTTTGTATAGGAATTGGTGTGAATCAGGAACCCGGTAATACCTGTCAGGCTTAACAGGAGCTGGAGGTAAAGAACCTGGGTTGAGGCTGGCTTCTGTGTACACATCATCTAATATATCCAAGACAGGAGGGATAGCCAGAGGCCTGTGCTGGGGAAGCAAGAGAAAATCCCTGAGCCTTTTCTTGGAATCTGAGTAATCTTGGCCTTCCCAGTGAAAGTGTTCCCTTAAGGTATGTAGGGTTTCCCCAAAAGAATAGTCCTCAGGGGGGGGAGACCGAGGGAATGGATTCCTCAGCATCAGAGTCTTCAAAAGGGGAATATGAATATTCCTGGTCCTCAGAATGTTCTGAGGTAATAGAGGCTTGATCTGAGGAAGGGTAGTCTTCCTCCAATCTGGTCCTTTTGTCCGAGGGGGGTTGAGAACCCCTGATAAGAGTAATCAAATCCTCAGCCATTTTGAGCATCTGTTTTTTAGGCATGGGGCCTTGAGAGGGGCTCTGTGGACCTTGTCTTTTAGTTTTCATGGCTGCTTTAGATTTTGTGAAAGCCTTAATGGAAAAGGAGGAAGGCCTGAAGACACCTTGAGAAGTGGCAGGCCTGTCTGAACTCTGAGTTTCCCCGCCAAGAGTGGCGTTGGTATCTGTAGTCGGAATGGGGGCCGAGGAGCCTGCGACCACGGGCACAGAAGACACCGCTAAAGAAGCGTCATCGGTACTCAGGGGCTGCGTAGGCACCTCGCTGAGAACAGGAGCACCGGTAGTCGGCTTTAGCGTGGTGTCGGTAGAAGTCGCGGACCTTGTATGTCGGTCCTTATCTTTGTGTCTTTTACTCAAAACTGGAGTCGGAGTATCCAACGACATAATGTAATTAATTTTTTTACCAAAATAGTGTTGGGCGAACTCCGCCCGACGCTTAATAGTGCGTTTGTTGAATCTAGCACAAAAACGGCAGGCCGAGACGTCGTGGTCTGGGCCTAAGCAAGGAATACAAAAATAATGGAAATCCTTATGCGGTATTTGCTTCCCACATGAAATGCAATTATTAACTTTGTCTGACATCGGTCTGAGGCAAGAAAAGTTTCCCCAACGGGGTACTTAGCTTTCAAGAAGACTTCGGCTGAAATATTTTCGTAAATCTCAGGAGCTGGCCGACCGGCACTTGCGAACTGCTTCTGCTTCGGGCACCGCGTGGCAAGAAAGATTGAAGAAGATGGCGTTGGCTAGTTCTTTTATACCCCTGCTGCACTGACGTCAGGGAAGAAGCAACGACAACCGACGCCGGACCTAGACTTTGGAATTCGGCCGACCGAGGACCCGCCTGACGGCAGGATAACCCATCTGTTATGACTGCAGCTGTATGCACGATGAACATCTGCCCAAACTACAGCTCCAGACAATTACATTTCAGATGGCTGATTTTAAGAATAAATAACAATTGTGTTTTCAGAATGCAACACTGCTCTAGCTGGTGACAGCTAATTAACATAAAGATGGAAAACAGACACTGGAGCTAGGAAGATATCATTAAGCTCATTTTCAGAAACACAGTGCATGTGTATGTTAGTGTATACATTTCTGCAAAAATATCTTGGCCAAGACATTTACATGAGTACCACTGCCAAGTTTGTCACTATGTGGAAGACAACACTACAAGTTAATGGAATGAGAACAAATATGGTAACTCTGTTCTACAGTTCTTCATTGTGTAACTTATATGGTAGGGTTGCCAGACCCTAGGGCAACAGAATCCTACTGGTTCTAGAAATAGTCTTACTACTATTTCATCCTTGTCACAAGCGGTAGCTCGTTCCTACAAATTATATGTTGTTTGATTAAAATGTGTTGTAAGCAGGATAATAAAATAATTTTACACTCTTACTTTAACAAGATAACTTTTAAAGCAGCTTGTTTGTACAATTTTAAAAAGCAAAAAAAAAAAAAAACACGTTACATGATTTACTTAGTGATTTGATGGTCAAGTAACATCACTGAGCTTATGAGAGGGGCAGTTTTTACAGAATAACCTCTTAATCATGTCCAGTCATAAATATTCTTATACTGTCCACATTTCAAGGCCAGTACACTACCTACCCAAGTCGATGATGCACTGCAATGTGCTTCACAGAAGGCCACTTTTGTCGAATGCTGGAACATATTTTACGAATTTCATTTTCTGCCATGGCAGTGTATGCTTCATATTCTAAAGAAACCACTTTTTTATCTTCAAAGTAATTTCGTGTTATTCCTGAAAAAGTGAAGAGGGAAACAAAAGATTCCAAATATAACAAATGTATTAGCAAGCAACAGTATGCAAAGATAGAACATTTTACTTTAAATGAAGATTTGTAACTACATCACAGTGCCTAAGGTAAAACTGAAAAGCAATTTTCTATGTTTAATTAGCTTAACGAAGAATTGGTGATGACATTGCTTATCATAACTAAGATACAACTGAATACATAAAATAACTCCTCCCACTGGTGCAACAGTTTTGCTCCCAACTGCAACATGAGTTACCAAGTTTCAGTGAAAAGCCCAAATAGCTGGAGTCTCATCCATTGGTGGGAAGGTAGATTGCAGTGACTATCTATGAACCTACAGTGACTGTCCTTCCTGGAAGGAGGGAATGGAAAAAAGACACTTTCCTTATGGCTTCCAGTGAAGGCTGTGTGCAAGAGCTAGTGCAGAACAAATGAAAGGCATATGGCGTATGTGACATGTGGGGACTGCAACCACTAGCACTCAGACACATGAAATGTGGCCTTCCATTGATGTTACAATCCCTTCTCTGCCTCATTAGGTCACAGTTACCCAAAGCCAGTTCAGGAAACAAACTTGATATCCATAAAGGCCACACGCCACAGAAGCCACTACTCTTGGGAGGAACACTGAGGGGGATGTCCTGTAAGCATACTAGTCATATTGGGTTGATGCAGGGAAGATGCAATAATGGGGAAAACGAAGATGGTACTAGGTCCAAGGCTGTGAGCTGGACATTGATATGTGACTGTACAGGTCTGCTGGGGAGTGCATAGAATACTACATTAAAATGCATATTAAAAGAATAACAGAAATAACAAACACGTGTACATAAAAAGAACAACAGCTGCAGTTTAGCAAAACTGTGCAAGACAAGTTGGATCCTACTCCACAAGAATGCTTCTCCAGTGACCCATGTTTGAAAATTGATATATGAACAGAGAAGCCAGATGTGGCAAGACTGAAGTGAGCAACTGTTGTTAAGTCATCTATCCTGAGAAGAATGTGGATTATGCCCTGCTGCTCTAGAAACATCTGGAAAGCAGCTATAAGCCAGACTCAAACATGAATGATAAACGAATAAAAAATATGAAACTGTAAACACACTAGCTAGAACATGGGATGTAGAAACATACATCTGCTCTAGGAAATATACTGCACATTGCTTGCTAGCTGCAAAAGGAAACAGGAATAAAAAATGCACAAAAGACAGACATAATCAGTTCTTAATACCTGCCCCCAGTGCCATGTATCAGATAGCATGACAGTGGAAAACAGAAGAGATAAATGTGTGAGGATACAATCTAGACGGCCTCATTACACAGGCACTGTCACATGGAGAAATGCATTTCCTTTGGTCACTTACAAAGAAATCAGGAGGAATGAAATGTGCTGTCTATCCACACTGAACTAATAAGCATAAATTCCTCAGAGTTGAAAAGAGTACGGTAATGTAACATTGTAAATACTAAAAGATTAAAAATGTAGCAGATTTTTCATTATGACTACATGCAAGAAAGTACAGTTTTGTACCTACCATAAATGTAGATGTTCGAGTGCTAATACAGCTGCAGTAATCACAGATGGGTTTTCAGCCGTCAGGCGGTCCCTCGGTCGGCCGAATTCCAAAGTCTTGGTCGCGTCGGTTGTGTTCGTCTACTCTCTCTTCTGCCAGTGAGGCCTGAGTATATAAGACACAGCCATGTTCTTCAGTCTTTCTTGCCCCAGATGTCAGGTGCCCCCAAAAGGAAGGCAATACATAAATAATGCTTATCTACATATACAAGCAATGCAATGTAATCCAAAAACAGTGTAAGCAAGCAAATAAAACATAGCAGGATAACCCAGTAAGGTAGTATGAAGAGGTTGTAAGGCCCCATGCCTTCACCAAGTGGGGAAGGAGGGAGGGAAACCTGTACTGCAGCTGTATTAGCACTCGAACATCTACATTTATGGTAGGTACAAAACTGTACTATGTTCATCGTGCATACAGCTGCAGTAATCACAGATGGGTAGAGTCCCAAAGCTATGCATAGGGTGGTAGGTACTAGGAGGAACTGGGTTGAGCCAGAATGCCCTGCAAAACAGCAGTGGTAAAGCCTGCTCTTGTTATGGAATATAAAGGAAGGTGGTAGTGTTTTGTGAAAGTATGTACAGAACTCCAAGTGGCTGCCTCCAAAATATCTTTGGTAGGAACACCTCTGAGGAAGGCTGTAGAGGTGGCTGTGGCCCTGGTGGAGTGTGATCTGATACCTGTAGGAATAGATTTCCCATGATAGGAATAACAAAACCGTATGCAGTGGCCAATCCACTTGGAAATAGTCTGTTTTGTAACTGGTTTCCCTTGAGCCCCAACAGCATAGGACACAAAAAGTTGTTCTGATTTCCTGAAGGACTTTGTTCTGTCCAAATAAAAACGTAGCTGCCTATGGATGTCTAAAGAGTGTAGCAGCCTTTCCCCTTTGTTTTGAGGATTGGGATAAAGCTACCCTGGATACCACTTTTCGCATAAATGATGGGTTGGTACGAGGGGAAACCCTGTCCTGATGGAAAATGAGGAAGGGCTGCACCGCCATGAGGGCCTGTAGTTCAGAAACCCTACGAGCTGAAGTGATGGCCAGAAGGAAGGCTGTTTTCCAGGACAAATATTGCAAATCTGTTGAGGCAGCTGGTTCAAAAGGAGGCAATGTTAATTTTTCTAGTATGTAATTAAGGTCCCAGGCTGGTATTGGTTGCTTCCTTGGAGGTCTTTATATTCTAGCCCTCTGAGGAACTGGGTCGTGAGTGGGTGAGAAAATAAAGGGGATACGTGTAGAATTCTGCAGAAATGGCTGAGGCATGTATTTTTATGGAAGAAAATGAAAGTCCACTGTTCAGCAGCTCAGCTAGATACTGTAATACCTGAGGCAAGTTCAGTTTTCTAGGGTCCTGGCCTCTTTTCTCATTCCAAGAGCAAAACCGCCTCCATTTTGCTGAGTAAGCTTTTCTAGTAGATGGCCTTCTGGCCCCAAAATGACATCCTGCACCTCCTTAGGGTCTGTTGTTGTGTTAAGGAATTTTCCATGCAGCGAGATTGAGTGTTTTCAGCTGACTGTGAAGAGTTTTGTAGCTGTGCTGAGTCAGCAGAAGAGGCATTAGAGGCAGGGACCAGGAAGGAGTACCAATCTGGAGCAATCAGTATCATCCTCGGTTTGTCTGTTCTTGCTTTCAAAAGCACCTTGGGCAGAAGAGGCAGAGGTGGGAATCCATGCTGTCCAACTGAATGAAAGGGTGTCCACTCTCCAGGCCTTTGGATGAAAGGTCCTTGAACAAAACTTTTCCAATTGATGGTTCCTGTGGGAGGCAAAAGATCTATGTCTGGCCTGATTATTTCTGTAAACACCTAAGGATGTAACTTCCATTCGTGTGGATCTGTCATATTTCTGCTTAGATTGCCTGCCAGTGTGTTTTCCAATCCTGGCAAGTACTGTGCTTGAAGTTCGACGTCTTCCAGAGCCAAGTTCCAAAGAGTCATGGCTAGTCTGCACAAGGGGTGAATGTGTTCCTCCTTGTTTGTTTATGTACCACATTACTGTGGTGTTGTCTGTTCTTATCAGTAATTGTCCTGGATGCAGGAAGTCCTTGAAAGCTGTAATTGCATTTATTACTGCTAGCATTTCTTTTTGATTGATGTGAAGGTGCTTTTCCTTTTGGGACCATCTGCCCTGAATGCACCTGTCCTTCATGTGCGCCCCCATGCAATCTGAGGCGCCTGTGGTTATGACTTGTTTTGCTTGATGCTTGCAGAATGGAAGGCCTGTGTTTACTTGACATGCTTGGGCCCACCATAGAAATTCCTTTTGTAAACATGGAATTATTGGTATAATTGTTTCCAAACTGTGACTGTGTTGAGACCATAGATTTTTTTAGGTACCACTGAAGTTTCCTCATATGCAGCTTTGCACATGGGATTAGAAGAATGCAAGATGCCATGAATCCCAGAGCCTGCAGGATTTTCCTTGCAGTAAGCCTGGTACTTTTGCTAGTATTTTGAAGTACTGAGATAGTTGCCCCTGTTTTTCTGGCGTAAGATATGCCATCTGGGTGTTTGTGTCCAAATTGGCACCCAGGAAGGTTATTTTCTGAGATGGTGTTAGCCTTGATTTCTCTTTGTTGATTGTATATCCCAGAGAAAGCAGTAACCGTGTCACATATGCCAGATGTTCCAGAAGTATGTGTTTGCTGTCCGCTTGGATCAGGCAGTCATCCAGATAAGGGTAAATTTGTATCCCTTGAAGTCTGCAGTAGGCAATCACTGATGCCAGGCACTTTGTGAATACTCTGGGCGCAGTAGATAAGCCAAAGGGCAATGCAGAGAATTGATAGTGGATTGAACCTGCAAGAAATCTGAGGTATCTTCTGCAGCTTTGTCTGATTGGGACATGCAGGTATGCCTCCTTGAGGTCCAATGTTACCAGCCAAAACTCCTTGCCCAGCATGGGAAGAAGTTGCTGTAATGTGAGCATCTTGAATTTTGGTACGAGTAGAAATGTGTTTAGGATTGATAAGTCCAAAATGGGTCTCCAGGCGGTTCCTTTCCTTGGTACCAGAAAAAGTCTTGAATAAAAACCTTGACCTTGTTGGTGCGTAGGTACCTTTTGAATAGCTCTCATGTTTATGAGCTTTGAAATTTGCAGTTGTGCCTCTGCCCTTTGATTTTGTGGCAGGTTTGGCATGCCTTTCATTTTTGGAAGAGTGTGAAATTGAAATTTGTAGCCTCTGTTTATAATGTCCAGAATCCATTTGTCTGTTGTGACAATATGCCAATTGCTTGCAAATAATGCTAGTTTCCTCCCAAAGGTGCTGCCAGCTGAGACCTGCTTGGCATGGAAATGAGGGAGTCATTGGGTTTGCTTCCTGTATTGTTGTGCACTGTCTTCACCACCTCTTGGTGCTGGAGTTTGCCATTGTCTGCCTCTATATGATCCTTGTGATTGCCCTCTGCCCCTTGTGCATCTGTATCTACCTCTTTGGGGCTTGTCAGTGGCTGGAAAGGACCAGTTTTTTGAAGGCCAATTTCTGCTAAAACGTGGTGGTTGGACCTGTAAGAAAGCTTTGACAGTTTGCATAGATTTGGCTTTTTCTTCCATTTTCCGTAGTATCTCCTCAGCATTAGTACCAAATAGTACATCCTTTTGTAAAGGAGCATCTAGAAGTTTAGCTTTCACATGATCAGGCAAATTTTGTTCCCTAAGCCAGGCATGTCTCTACTGGAGGCCTCTAGGGCATCATAACCACATTGTAAGGTGTGTTTACCCACTTGCTCTGCACTATGCATCATATCCTGTAACTCTTTAAATCTGGTTGTTCAGGTTGAGACATTTTGTTCCTTAATTGTGATAACAGGTACTGTTGATATTTAATCATATGAAACTAACAGTTTAAGGCCCTCATGGCTAGGGTGGGCATATACCTTTTTACCCCACCTTTCTAAAGATCTGGATTCCCTTTCTGCAGGAAGTGGATTCTTGGCAGTGGAGGCCTTCAATCCCTTGGGGCCCTGTGAAATGGTTTCAGGGTCAGCATTATGGCTTTTGAAGAGAAATTGGTGAGAGCTGGGTACTCTGTAATACCTATCAGGTTTGACTGGTGCAGGAGGCAGAGAATCAGGGTTAAGACAAGCCTCCGTATAGACATCATCCAGTATGTCCAAAACAGGGGGTATAGCCAGAGGTCTGTGTTGAGGTAACCAAAGAAATTCCCTAAGTCTTTTCTTGGAATCCGAAAAGTCTTGGCCTTCCCAATGGAAGTGTTCCCTCAAGGTATGCAAGGTTTCCCCAAAGGAAAAATCCTCAGGAGGGATACCGAGGAATGGACTGTTCTGCATCCGAATCCTCAAAAGGAGAATAAGAGTGTTCCTCTGCATCAGAATGTTCTGATAAAATGGATCCCTGATCAGAAGAGGGAGAATCTTCCTCCACTCTGGGTCTCTTGTCAGGAGGGGGATGAGAACCTCTGATAAGAGTAATTAAATCCTCAGCCATTTTAGCATCTGTTTTAGGCATAGGTCCTGAAGATAGTCTCGGTGCAACTGGTCTCGTGTGATGCCGGGCTGCTTTGGATTTAGTAAAGGCCTTAATTGAAAAGAAGATCACGGCCTAAATACACCATGCGTGGAGGTGAACCTGTCCATACTAGTAGGCTCTACATTATCAGGGCTTCGTAGTAGTCTGGGAAAGGGCCGAGGACCCAGCGGTCTCGGTACAGAAGACACCGCCAAAGGAGTGTCGCCGGTAGTCAGGGACTGCTCGCTGAGAACCGGGCCATGTAGCCTGTCTTGGCGTGGTGTCGGCGGAAGACCGGGCCTCTCGGTCCTTTTTTTATAATCAAAAGCTTTACCAAAGTAGTGTTGGGCGAACTCCGCCCGGCGGCAATATAGTCTTGTTGACGGTAGCGCGCGAGCCACAGCCCCGGCGGTGGTCTGGGCCCAAACAAGGTATGCAAAGGAATAAATACAATTATTAACTTTTTCTGACATCGGTCTGAGGCAAGAAAAGTTTCAACGGGTACTTAGCTTTAATGAAGACTTCGGTTTTAATTTTTTCGTAATTCAGGGCTAACTGCTTCTGCAAAAGACTGAAGAACATGGCGTCGGCTGTGTCTTATATACTCAGGCCTCACTGACGTCAGAAGAGTAGCAGCGACAACCCGACCGGACCAAGACTTTGGAATTCGGCCGCCCGAGGGACCGCCTGACGGCTGAAAACCCATCTGTGATTACTGCAGCTGCATGCACGATGAACATCTGAAGCTCAGTTATAGATAATCTGCAAATCAGAGAGAACTCAAAAATATGGCAATCAACAAACACAATGTAAACAAAGCACATTTATTTACCGACTCAAACTTGTGCAGTTCCAAACAATTAAAAAGAACAAAATAACAGAGCACCAAAGAAATAGACAAACATTAACGAAAAAAAAAAAAGATTTTGTACTACCCGTAAATAAAATTTTTAATTGCAATTAAACATTCTTATTAATAATATTCACTCCAGGCAGTATATTACACTCACTGATTCCATCAGTTTATCACAGCAAAAAACTCCCTACAAGGAACTGTAATTTGTTTACATCTAAACTGTATCAAAGCTTCTACATATTGACTTTAAGTGGGCAAGAACTGGGGTTCATGAAAATCTGTTTGGAAATCACAAGTTAAAAAACATTATTCTTGGCTTCCTATGGGGCTGGCCAAAATACTAGGCTGCTTTCTGGGTAGCCTGAAATTGACTTGTCAGACCAGAAGCTATCCAATGTCAGCATTCAAAGAAGCTTAGTGCTGGATGAATGGAAGGCAGAAAATGTCATTCCCTTGCACAGATGTGGGGTGTCAATGGATCTAATAAATTATAGAAACATAAGTCTAACCAGCCTTATCTACAAGGCTATGGAAAGGATCATTACAGACTAAGTAATAAGGGCATAGGCAATCCACTTAACCTGGCATTTCCTTGAGATAGTTAATGAAGCAATGAATTACGGCAAATCTGTACACACATCGCATATCTAATCCTCGAAAAAAAGATCACCTCCATCCCACACTCAGGTATCGTAGTTAAATTATTACAGACAAATGTTAATCACTATGTAAACTGCTGATTAGCAAACTGGCTCAGAAACAGCGCATAAGAAAATAGGGTGGGCTGCTCTACCTCCTCCTAAAGACCTGTCACTAGTGGTGAGTCCCAGGGTTCAGTCCTTGGGCCACTCTTCTTTGGCATTTACTTGTCAGAGGTCAAAGCCACTGATAAGGGTTTATGGCTGCCCAAGTCTGCAGATGACTGTAAACTTGGTGCCATCATGAACTCCCAGAGAATACCAAGATCATCCAAGAAAGCCTTTCCTAAAACAGCAGCTGGTGTCAAAACCATGAATTAAAACCAGATTAATTAGTTTGTTGAAAGGTGGAGACACCCAAGAGTCAGAGGGTTGAGACCCGAAAGCCATTAGGTACACCGACTCCTCATCAGAAGGGTTAACAGTGGGCCAGTCGCACCTCTGTTTAAGGATCTCTAGGATGTTCACAAAGGAGACATCATCAGAGGACGACTTGGGGGACCCCTCCGACTCCTCGAGGTCAGTGTCCGATGTCAGAGACTCATCCTGGGAGTCAGTATGCTTCCTCTTGTATACCCTCTTCCGAGGAGGCTCCTCAAAGGGACCTTCTGGGGAGGCCTCGGAAGAGTGGGGACCACCAGCCGGTGGCTCCTGAGGCTGCGGGTCTCTGCTGTCTCCGGAGAGAGTAGGTAATGAGACCGAAGTGGGAGCCCTCGGGGGAAGAGTGCTTGTACCACTGGCAGGGTCTGTAGAATGAGACAGCATGCTCCTCATCACCTCAAAAGCCGACTTCTCTGGCTCCGAAGACCTTCCCCGCTCCGAAGAGACAAAGGATGGCGCCGGAGCTAGAGTTATCGGCTCCAAGATAGATGCAGGGTCCAAGCTCACCCTGGCGGAAGCACCGAGAGGAAGACTCGGAACCGAAGAAGATCGATTCAAACCCTCCCCATCGACACCGACAGAAGAGCTTCGGTCCCTGGACACGTCGGATGGAGCCGAGGGTGTCGGAGCTGAACTCGGCTCCAATGCAGCAGCAAGGGGAGCCGGAACCAAGGGTTCCTCCATTGGTAACAAGCACTCCGGCAGGCCAACATGGCTCGGAGGAGGAATCATGGACGACTGCAAAACTGGCTCGAGTGGCTCCGGAGCCAACAAAAATTTACGCAGAGCAGACAACTTCAGGAGTCTCAGTACTACCCTCTCCACATCTTCTTCCGAAAGGCTCCTGGAAGATCTGGAAGATAAATAGGGGATCTCGACCTAGCAGGCCCTGGCGACTTGATTAGCAAGGAGACCGGTAGGAATTCTATAGACCGGCTCCAAGCAGTAGAGTCAACTATTTCCAAAGGTTCAGAAGTCGGCACCGAAGCACCTGTGACCGACTCTGATACCATGGTGCTCTCCTTGAAGACTGAGGAGTCGAGGAGACAGATTCTGTTAATTTGGAAGGTGGCTCCGAGACACCAGCCGGTGCCACTGAAGGCCTTTTTGAAACTTTAGAGTTAGAGTCAGTTCTGGATTTTGAAGACTTGTAAGAAGAAGCCGACGAACCAGAATAGGCTTCATCAAAGGTTGGCTTTAGAAGACCCCTGAGTATCAGCTTGTTCTTTCTCTCCTGCAACACTCTAGGACAGAAAGCATGACAGAACAAGCATGATTCCTGCAAATGGATGGCTCCCAAGCAGTAGACACAGTTACTGTGGACATCCGTTAATGACAATTTCTGGGAGCATTTCATGCATTTTTTGAACCCAGAGGGTTTATGCGCTTTGCTATCCTTAGACATTGCAGACACACACACATGCAAAACCAGAGGAGAAATAGGGAAAGAGAGAATAACTGAGGACTAGGTCCTCTAACTAAAACGGGCCTAGCCCTGCAGAAGAATTACACGAGGACTAGGTCCTCTAAGTTAAACGGGCCTAGCCCGGTGTAAAAGAAAACTAGGTCTTTGAACTAAAACAGACCAAGTTATTTTAACACATACACACAGAGATTCACACAGGAAAAATTTTAGATTTGAAAAATACAAATAATAGAGTTACACGAGGATTAGGTCCTCTAAGTTAAACGGGCCTAGCCCGGTGTAATAGAAACTAGGTCTTCTAACTCAAACAGACCAAGTATATAACACAGACACACACACATGTTCAATAACACAGGAAACACTTTGCAACAGCAACTCTAAATACGACTTTAGCGGATCCCCGCTAAAGACAACAAGTTAACAGTACAATAAATCAACAGGAGCCCCTGCTGATTAAGAGCGGCGAAACCGCCAAAACTATCTAGGCAAAAAAAGCGCAATGGCACCTAACTACTGGTACACAGGATACTAACTACTAAGGTCAAACAAGACCACAGGACAATTTAGGTAAAAACCTATATATATTACCACTAAATAACAGTAAATATGCAAAAAAACATTTATGAATGAAAGAATTGCAAAAGACTTAGCCAGAGCCAAGAGAAGCACATCCGAACTTGTCGACATGGCAAACGAGATCTGGAGATTGCACTGGTGCACCATGGGATACCTGCTTAGCCACGAGCCAACCAGAAGTCTTCAAGCTTGAAAATCGGCTCGGCTCCGAACCCATATGTAAAAATGAAGGTGAGATTGGACTACCTAACATGTGCTGTTTCACACACAGATTATTACTAAGGGTATGGCATCCAGGTCCAGGGATGTGATCATTCCACTTTATTGTGCACTCATCAGTCTGATCATGGAGTATAATGCCTCCTTCAGTACGTGCCTGTCCAAACATCTGACAATTCGAATGCCCACATGCCTGTCTTTCTTATGAAGAAGACCAATACTTAAATCATAAAAAACTATGCAGGTCATCTCAAAGCCTTGTTTTTCTTCTTGGTGTCATACAGGCTACTAAAGGAGAATCTCTCTCCCTCACATACTGTCTCTCAACAAACCCTATTCTGCCAGATCTACTGCACATTTACAAGTGCAGTGGGGGCATAAACACCTGCTCAAGAGATATAAATCTTTGCAACATAAGCAGAACACACTGGATGAATAGATACTTATCACAGAGAATTCTGCTTCTTTGGAATCATCCTTCCTCTCCTTTCAAAGCAAAGTACGTCTCTTACACCATTCAAACCTAAACAGATGGGTAACCTCAAATTCACCCCTGACTTAGCACCCTTATACTTACTGACTAAGGGCAATATGCAAATGTTGTGCTGATCTCTGGGTTATTTGTACTTAAAATATATGGCTAGGCTTCTAAAGATTTCTCCAGTTCAATAGCCTAGTAAATACCTGTTTATAAACAAAACATTTGCATAAACTATCCTTTACATGCAGTTTGCAAAATAGTGGTAATCTTAAATAGAAGAAAATTAGTACAGATCTGTAATCAGGTGTAAGAAAAATTCTTATTGAAGGCTAAATGTGGGCAAATTATTCATAATGCACAATTTGCCTGATGAAATGATGACAATCAGAGACCTAAACTCTCTCATTCTGTAGAACCTAAAGGAAATGTATTCACAAATACTTTTGACAAACTGCCAGCATATTCAACAATTACTTTAGGTTATGACAATTACCTGATGTAATATTTTTATATATTTAATACCGAATATGACGTTCATTTTCTTCAGCCAATCCTAAACAAGTTATATCATGACAAGTAGTATGACATTATTTCTTACTGTTCTAAAACGTATTATGTATGTCAGACTGCTTAAGTTTAAAATGGATATTAACCAACCTTTTCTGTTACCCATGTCATTCCTTCTAGTTGGAAGGATCTAATATCAATTCACGTGCAACAAAAAGATCCTTTAGGCCCATATCTCTTACTGTCACTTGACACTAACCTGGCCAAATCAAGCTCTACAACTGACCTTAAGAAATGAAATAAACCTAAAACAGTAAAAGCAAATCCACCAGTATTACATATGAAGCAAAACTAGCTACTACTAGCAAGGACAACCAGATGTCATTCTTTAAAAATGTTAGGAGTCTTAGGAACAACACACAGCAATGTTCCAGTGTCATACATGCAAACCCTGTAGGCACTGCTGAAAACAGTTGACTTCAGCTCAGACTTCTCCTCTCATGTCACCCCCACCATCCACTGAAATGAGCAAGCATCTACACTCACCAAGTGATCACCTGCTAAAAAGTCCTGAAAACTCTCTCCCATGTATAAAAAAAAAAAGACTAACTTGCTGGGGCCTGACAAAGCAGATGGCTCCTTCCTTGCTAGCAAGAAAGACTTTTGCACAGACCCACTCCAAACAATCTCTTCAATCTTAGACAGTCTAATGGATTTGGGTCAGAAGCTTAGAGAACAGTTGCATTTATCCCCATTCAGAAGGCTGTCTCCACCACTCATCCAGGAAACTAAATTCCAATAAGCCATACCAACCTAATTTGCAAAACAAGAGAGTGCATCACTACTGACTTCATAGGTTCGTAGGTAGGTACTAGGCTATCTGCTCGAGTGTGTCAGCTTTCGCCACCCCATTGATTAATTAACTGATCCTCTGTCAAGCAGAGCCAATGAAGTGATCCCGGGGGTGCATTTTCTGTTAACCATCCACTTGTCAAGGCTTCTCTTGAAGAGTGTTAGTGAGGGGCTCTGCCTAATGTAGTTAGGAATTTTGTTCCAAAGCATGGGGAGTCTCTGTGACAGGAATCTATCCCTCCAGCATGTTCTATTTATTGTTGTGGTGAGGTTTAGCTCACTAGAGCGCGTGGCTCACAGTGACTTGGATTTCATTAGGTGGAGCATGTCCATCAATTATGAGTTGGACATGGCTTTGTAAACAAAGACAATGGCAGCCTAAAATCCTTTGACTCAAACCAGTCTGTGTTTGTCAAAGTTAAGTCTTAACTTATTTGATATGGTGAACTTTTCTTTGAAAAAGTCAGAAATGTCCTGGACGAGGGAAATGGTACACACAACTTAGCATGACCTCCCTAAATCTTTTGACAAGATCACATTTAGTATAGCAAACTAACACAACTAAATGGAAATCTGTATGTTACCATATGGATAGCAAATTGGCTCAAAGACAAAATTCAACAATCAAGACTACAAACAGACTTCCACTAAATGGGTTGCTATCACTACAGTCTTAGGGTTCTGTACTGGGACCGCTCATATTTGGTATTGGTTTCACTGATGTTCAAGTTGACGACAAAGACCACTGGCTATTCAAGTCTTCAAATGACTGCAAACTATGAGCTATCATCAGCTCACCTGCAGATTCTGGGCTCTTACAAGCATATGTGCAAATATAGTGTCAAAGACCACAGCCTAAGGCTAAATGCAAACAAGTGCAACATCATGTTCCCTGGTAAACACCAGCACCCTTGCACCTATCAGAGAGAACCCCCCCACTTTGAAACTGTTTCAGTTATCATGGACCTGGGTACTTTCATAGACAACAAGCTCTCCTTCAATCACCATATTGCTACAATTGTTAGAAAATCCTTCTACCAAGCCCACCTGATTATCAAACGTATACCTTCTAGACCCAGGGATGTTATCATTCCATTCTATATAGGTTCATAGGTTGGTACTGAGCTATCTGCCCGAAGGCATATATTAGCCCAGCCACGTTGTGCGGTATTCACCGCCCCTTTAGTAGTTCCCTAGACCCTTGTACTAGCAGCTAGTACCCTTGGCCCCTATCTAGTAGTGCTGTTGATGTGATCCCCGGTGTGAACTTTCTGTTACCCCTAGGTTATCTTCCCTATTCAGTTCATAATTGAATACAATGACTCCTTTCACATAAATTTGATCCAAAACTTGACCTAGCTCAAAAGACTACAACACTTCCTTAATGAGAAAATCAATGTCTTGAGTTATACATCTTATGCAGAATGCCTTAACATGTTATCCTTATTTCTGGTCTCATATGGGTGAACTTTCTCTAGCTTACAAGGCCTCAGATGATCCTGTCCTGTGTGAACTTTGCATATTCACAAACATAACACCCCAAACAACCATACTGAACACCTAAACTTCCACCACAGGGAAAAGAAAACCTACTAGAGGGCTAAATTCCGCTCCCGAAATATTACCCTTCTCTGCAGCTCTGTAACTTTAACTACCAGCTGGATGGATGGGAAATCACAAATATATCCAGAGACTGCTCTTCCAATATCTTATGGAGAGGGGCTAAGATAAATGTTATCACATTAGTAGGCCACAAATGATCCATCCAAATCAACTGCCTAGTAATAACCACTATGAAAACATTATGGAAAAGTCATCTCACAGAGTACTTTTATAATCAACTCTTTTATTTTTTTCCTCTGCCCCCACTGCTTATCTTGTCTTGGAAAGCACCTTCAGTAGGTGTTCTTTTGTGATGATGGGATATCTGAGATCTTCAGGAAAAAGTGGGCTTTGGATAGTAGATGGATAAGATTTTAATACGGTTAATAAGGTCACTTATGATATGTTGCATGGCAATGTAGGTGAGACTTGTCAAACTGATGGGCATATAATTTCTGGGGTCAGTGGTGAGGCCATCCATGTGATATGGCATCATAACTGCTGTGTGACATACCTCAAGAACAAAGCCAGATTGAATTAATGCCACCTTAGCACTGTTTATTAAGTTTAGTACTAACATTATTATCAGGTACCATGGATGATGAATTTTTAGTCTTGGAAAGCATCTTCAGTAGGTGCCCTTTTGTGATGATGGGACATCTGAGAACTTAACAAATAAGTGGGTTTTGGATAGTTGCCTTTGGGGTGAAATTTGCACTGAATCTGCTAGTATATTGGCAATATCCACTAGGCAATGCTATTTTGAAAATGTTTTGAGCAATCTTGGGTGTTATTTTTCATTTTCCTGGTACAGCTAAAGAAGGATTTATAATTATTCTTCGCTTATGATTAACCTAGATTCATGGGTCACCTTGGTTTTCCCAATGGTATTTTTAATTATTTTTTTTTTTAAGTTCCTTGATGTTACTCTTGATCTGAGGGCCAGCTGCTCTGCTGTATGCTTTATATCGGGCAGCATAAGACATATTTTTGAGACCCTTATATCCTTTTGGTGAGAAACTTTGGGGCCTTTTCAGCTGCATCAGTGTCTGGTCAGATACAACATTCGGGCATTGTATGTACTCAATCATGAGTCTAAATGAGTAGGAGGGATGACCTTGATGACCTTGATCTAGATGTGAATGAGATGTCATGATCAGGTGATCATAGTAGGTTTTTTTCCTTTAGCAACAAGCAAAACGAAGAAAGAAAAAGACTAACTTCACTCCCCAGATCCCTCCCCATTCTGTTTTTCTCTCAGTGGTGGATTGTCACCCCTATATAGCTAGGGGGTAACCTTGTTTTTTATGGAAGGGTATTTTTTTTTTTTTTTTTTTTTGCCAGCCATGTGGATTTTATTTCTTTTGTTACACAGTTTGTGTTCATGGATCATCAAGATGGCTTGCCCTTAAATTTCCCATTTTATTTAAATCTGTTTGGGACTGCCAGATTAATACATTTATCTAGGTGAACTCAGAAATTTGTGTGTAACTACTTGCTGTTTCAACTTCTTGAGTGATACGCTTTAAGTAAATTTGGAGACCACATTAGAGAATTGAAAAATATTTGTATGCTTGATGAATTCCTTGATGCTGGCATCCATTGGTTTCATGATTTTAAAGGTAAAGGTTACCAGTTTATGACTATACTTAAATGGAAAGGGAGACACCAGAATGGTACATACAGACACTATATTTTTAAGACTAGGTCTATGATATTTGGACATCTAGTCAAGGGCACCGGAACCATAGAGTGAGGGGGAAGGGGCACCCCCCCACTTTTGCATGCCAGCCATCCAAGTTACATTTACAAACTCCGGACTGTCTCAGAGTCCGAGATTGCACTACTCCAACTCATTTACAAACTCCATCTCCGAGATCGCACTACAGTGAAGGAAAGGTTAAATTTCCTGACCCCCACTGCAGTGCGATCTCGAATCTCCATTCAGCTGACAGCTGCATCAATAAATGCGCAGCGGGCTAAAGAGTTCACTTTAAACTAAAACTAGTCTGACGAAAAGTAGACTGCTACCTGTATCTGTTGAAACAAGAGGCAGATGTAAGTTAGAAATGGAAGATGGAGGGCAAGTTGCTTACCTGAGACGGGTGGCTCAGTGTAGTCATCTAGACTTCAAAGGTTCCAAGGCATGGCACAATTCGAGTTCCCCTAACAGTACATGTATCTGCTTCTCAGGCATGCTGAAGTTACAAGTGTTATAGGCAGCTTGCTTCACCAAGATCTTGTGTTATCAACTTCAAGACACAAGAATAGCTAGAAGTGATCTGAGATAAAAATTAATGAGTATGTTTTTTTACATCAGTATATATGGAGGTGTTTTCTCTTATTTAAGCATTATTCTTTTTCTGATGAATGAAATGCAATTTTCAGTGCTGTTTGAGCAATTTCAGCATGTGGTAGCACATGTACTAAGCAACAATTTAATTGTCTGCAGCTTTTTCTCATTTGATTCTAAATAATGAATGGTTATATAAAGTTATGGGGTGCAGGATGTTCGGAATAAGATTTGGTTTCATGTAGTACAGTACAAGCAAAACACCGACCGAAAGTACAGCCAGTGACAGGTAAAGGAAGCAAACTAGTAGGTATGTAGTTAGTCAGTACAGGTGGTACTTACTTCAGTTTGTTGACTGGAATAATCTGAGTAGGCTAACCTGTTTTCATTGTTTATTAAGTTATTATTACAAAAACAGAATCCTTACATGATTGAAGTGAAGTTAAATTGGATTAGGATCCGATCGCTCACACTGTTGTGCTCTGCCTCTGCTGCTGGCTTCCTCTGCTAACTTCCACTTGTGTGGGGGGTTCAACTTGAAATTATGAGGACTGGGCTTTACTGCACTAAGCAGATGCACTGGTCTGCCTCACCTCTGCCTAACTTAATAGTTCAGTCTGGTTAGGGTTCGGTGGCAGGTCACAGGTGTAAAAAATGCCAATTAAAACCGTTATGTTCTTTCTGTGACCTTACCGGCTCCCACGCTTTTTATGCTTGCTATATAAATATAATCCAGACCTCCTTCCCTCCTCAATCGACAGTGAGTGGTGAACTGAAGTTTGTTGTTTCTTTCTTTTGAAGAAGAGTAAAAAAGTTTGAAGTGAACTGAAGTCCAGTTACTGTCAGTGCCATGGTGGTGGTATGTTAAATATATTGCTGTCTTACTGCAGGCAGTTGTAGCCTCTGCAGCCAGTGTTTTATCAATTTTATCTTCTGCTTTTTGTTTGGACTTTGGTAACTGGGCAAGAAAGGTACTGGGTGAGGGTTTTGGGTATAAGGCAGTGAAGATGTCGTTGGGGAAAGGAAACATTTTCATTTCAGTGCTTGTGCATACATAGAAAAGTACTGAAGGGGTCGTTGGGGTTGGGGAAAATGTTTAATTTTTGTGCTTTTGTATAAATGGGCAAAGTACGTAAGGGATCTTTAGGGGGAAAGGATTCATTTTGATGTAATTTTACTTTTACTCTGCAGCCAGTATTTATCTATTTTATCTTCTATTTTTTGTTTGGTAACTGGGCAGGAATGGCATTGGGTGTGGGTCTTGGGTCTAAGACGCCAAGAGTTCGTTGGGGAAACTTTTTCATTTCAGTGCTTGACTGTGCATACATAGAAAAAGTACTGAAGGGGTCATTGGGGGAAATGCTTAATTTTTGTGCTTGTGCATACACGGGCAAAGTACATAAGGGATCCTTGGGGGAAAGTATTCATTTTGATGTAATTTTATTTTTACTTGTACTGAAAAAGTCATTGGGGAAAATGCTTTATTTTTGTGCTTGTGTATACATAGAAAAGTAATTAGGGAAAATGATTCATTTTGATGCCATTTGGTAGTGCTTGTGCATACATGGACAGACTACTGAGAAGGATGTTACAGGAAATGTTTCAGTTTTGGTGCTTGTGTGCATACATGGACAAACCTAACTGAAGGGGTCACTGGAGAAAATGTTTCATTTTATTGCTTGTGCTTACATAGACAAAGCAATGAAGGGGTCGTTGGGAAAAATGTTTAATTTTTGTGGTTTGCATACATGGACAAAGTATACAGGGGATCCTTGGGGAAAATTATTCATGTTGATGTAATCTGCTCCTTGCATGTATACATGGACAGGCTATAGAGCAGGTCATTCGGGAAAATGTTTCATTTTGGTGTTTTTGCATACATGGACAAACTGCTTAAGGGAACCTTGGGGAAATGATTAATTTTGATGTCATTTGCTTTTTATGCATATATGGACAGACTACTGAAGGGGTGGTTTTCACTGCGTTGGTTGTGCATACATGGGAAACTACTGAAGCAGTCTTTCATGGGATTTAACCCACACAGCATTACAGTTTTCATTTATTTGTTATTTCTTGAGTGTTTATGTTACTACTACAAGGGTTTATAGATTAATGCTGGACCCTTTACTATTTGGAATCTATTTCTCAGAAGTCTAGGCAAAAGGAAAAAGGCCTGTGGGAACATGGGTATAACATGGCTAGACTGGTAAAGGTCTGACCTATGGCCATTAGCATAGTAACCTCCTATAAATCTGTGAACCCTTGATCCTATAACTTTGTTTGGATATTAACTGCAGCTTGCCAATTCTTGGTTTGGGGATCTTTCTGTAAGAATGCAGTGTGAGAACGAAGAGAGTAGTGTATTATAATATGTTAGTAGTTATGCAAAGTTTTTTTGCGTTGTGCACTTTTGTCTGTATTTTGTTGAACATTTCAGGCTTAGTGAACTTATTTCCAAGGAATGCAATCCATCCAAGTTGGAAACTTCTGGTAGAAGCCATATTGTGTTTTTACCTGATTGGCCCAAAAGTAAAAAGTCTTTTGTTCTGCTGTGATAAGACTTGCATTTGCACCTTGTGCAAAGTCAGTTCGTTGTGTGTGTGTGTGTGTGTGTGTGTGTGTGTGTGTGTATGTATACATCTATATATATATATATATATATATATATATATATATGCACACACACACACACACACATACACAGACACACACATGCAGTGGATATAAAGAGTTTAAACCCCCTGTTAAAATGCCAGGTTTTTGTATAAAAAATGAGACCACAATAAAGAATTTCAAAACGTTTCCCACCTTTAATTTGACCTATAACCTGTACAATTCAATTGAAAAACAAACAAATCTGTTATGGGAAAAAATATAAAAAATAAAAAATGTACAATATACTGGTTGCATAAATGAGCAGACCCTTAAAACTGGTTGCATAGGTGAGCACACCCTTAAACTAATACTTTGTTGTGTGTACACACCCTTAAACTAATACTTTGTTGAAGCACCTTTTGATTTAATTACAGCATTCAGTCCAGCATTCAGTCTTCTTGAGTACACACCTACCATCAATTAGAGAGACTCTAATTAACCCCAAATAAAGTTCAGCTGTCCTAGTAGGATTTTCCTGACATTTACTCAGTTGTCTGCTACAGCAAAAGCCATGGTTCGCAGAGAGCTTACAAAGCACCAAAGGGATCTCACTGTTGAAAGGTATCAGTCAGGAGAAGGGTACAAAAAAATTTCCACAGCATTGGATATACCATGGAACAGAGTGAAGACAGTCAGCAAAAAGTGGAGAAAATATGGGACAACAGTGACGTTGCAAAGAACTGGACGTCCTTCCAAAATTGATAAAAAGACAAGGTGAAAACTGGTCAGGGAGGCTGACAATAGACCTACAGCAACACTGAAGGAGCTGCAGGAATTTCTGGTGAGTACTGGTTGTGTACTACATGTGACAACAATCTCTCATATTCTCCATATGTCTGGACTATGGGGTAGGGTACCAAGAAGGAAGCCTTTTCTTATACAGAAAAACATCCAGGCCTGGCTAAAATTTTCAAAACACTACATCAAGTCTCCCAAAAGCATGTGGGAAAATGTGTTATGGTTTGATAAGGCCAAGGTTGAACTTTTTGGCCACAATTCCAAAAGGTATGTTTGACACAAAAACAACACTTGCCAAAAGAACAACATCCCCAAGGTGAAGCATGTTGGTGGCAGTATCCTGCTTTGGGGTTGCTTTTCTCTAGCTGGAATTGGGGCTTTAGTCAAGGTGGAGGGAATTATGAACAGTATATTGGCCCAAAACCTTCAGGCATCTGCTAGAAAGCTGAAGCTGAAGCTGAAGATGAAGGGGAATTTCACCTTTCAACACGACAATGACCCAAGCATACATCAAAATCAACAAAAGAATGGCTTCACCAGAAGAAAAATTAAAGTTTTGGAATGGCCCAGCCAGAGCACAGACCTGAAGAGGGCTGTGTACAAGAGATGCCCTCGCAATCTGTCAAATTTGGAGAGATTTTGCAAGGAAGAGTGGGCAAATATTGCCAAGTGAAGATGTGCCATGCTGATAGACTCCTACACAAGGAGACTGAATGCTGTAATTAAATCAAAAGATGCTCAACAAAGTATTAGTTTAAGGGTGTGCACACACAACCAAGTATTAGTTCAAGGGTGTGGATACTTATGCAACTGGCATATTGTAATTTTTTATTTTTATATTTTTCCCCTAACAAATTTGTTTGTTTTTTAATTGAATTGCATAGGTCACATTAAATGTGGGAAAAGTTTTGAAATGATTTATTGTGGTCTCATTTTTTTTTGTATCACAAAAACCTGGCATTTACTCAGGGGTGTATAAACTTTTTATATCCACTGATATATATATATATATATATATATATATATATATATATATATATATATGTGTGTGTGTGTATACACACACACACACACACACACACACACATATATATATATATATATATATATATATATATTGGTTACCTTCATTTCGTCAAAAGCTCATTTGACTGACACTCATTTGACTGAGACCAAATGACTGAAACTTCATTTCACTGACAGTTCATTTGACTGACAATTAGTACTGGCTGTGTCTAGAGCACTGTAAGGCAAGTAAAAGGAATATGTCCTTTTCCCACTGAAGTGCGACCTTGGAGTTAGGATATATAGTTAGGGGGGTGTGGTGGGCATAGCCCCCCACTTACTTTTATGTTATATTCTCTGCTTTTGGTTTTATATTGCTTAGTAAAACCAAAGTAAGTGGGGGGCTGTGCCCCCCACAACCCCCTAACTATATATACTAACTCCAGGGTTGCACTACAGTGGGGAAAAGGACATCTTCCTTTTACTTGTCTTACAGTGCTCTACACACTGCCAGTATTAATTGTCAGTCAAATGAAGTTTCAGTCATTTGGTCCGACTAAAATGTTTTGTCAGTCAAATGATCTTTCGACAAAATGAAGGTAACCCATATATATATATATATATATATATATATATATATATATATATATATATATGTGTGTGTGTGTGTGTGGTGGTAGAAAATACTAGGTGGACATAAATTAGGCTTCACTGTTGGTAGAAAACATGTTCTGATAATACTTTAATGTAAATATTTTATGTACAGGAACAAAGTACGTTGACAAGGATACATAGTGACCCTTACTGTTGAGAATGCTATTTAGTGAGGCTGACAAACTGCAAGGTGACCAATGGTCCCAGTTTGGAAGTTTCTGTCCTGGAATCCCAAACATTGTCTTTTGGACACAGAAATGTCCCAGTTTAGACTGCTCATTCTGAATGGTGACTTGGCTTCCCAGAGTGGCCATTCCCCATGCTCCTAAGCAGCTCTGGGGACATTGCAATTTTTTGGGTATGGGGTAAGGTTGGATGCCTTCGCCCCAGAAGAAGCCTTCCAGGCCCTGTCGCCAGTCAGTCACTCCCTCAAGGACTTCTGTCGTGGGGGGTTCTGCTTGACCCCACTCACCTAGGCAGGAGCTCTCCAGGCCCTACACCCATCTGCCTGATGCTTCCGTATTGACTTCTGTCAGGGCCAAATCCTACAGTCCTCCCCTTCCACCTGGCCAAGAGACCTTCCCCAGCCACACCCCCCCATGGCAGGGGACTCTGCCGCCTGCATGTCTGCTGCAGGCTGCCAAATCATGCCGGATCACTCATGCCCTCGGACCCTCTCAGGGGAGCTTCCCTCTGTTACCATCCGCTCCTCCGGAACTCCCCTCGGCCGCTGATGGGGCAGATCCTCTCTCATGAAGGCTTCAGAGTCTCCCTGCTTTCCCATCCAGAGCAGCTCTGGGGACTTTGAGATTTTTCAAGGATGCTGTTGGTTATGGGGTGAAGCTGGATGCTTTTGCCTTGGCAGGAGCTCTCCAGGTCCCTCTGCTGTCCACCCTGGTGTTTCCTCAAGGACTTCCATCATTGGGAGCTCTGCCTGACCCCACTTACCCAGTCAGGAGCTCTCCAGGCCCCACCACTGTCTGCCAGTTGCTCCCTTAAGGATATTATGGGGGGCTGTGCCTGACCCCGCTCACCCAGGCAGGAGTACTCCAGGCCCCGCTGTTGTCAGCACTAGCACTCCCTTAAGGACTTCCGTTGTGGGGAGCTCTGCCTGACCCCTTCACCAGGCAGGATCTCGCCCAGGCCTGCCGCTATCTGCTCCTCTCCCCCTTCCAGACTTCCATCCCAGAAGGGGCATGGTCCGTACCCAGGCAGGAGCATACCTCTCAACCTGGAAACATCGAAAATCTGGACAAGGCTCATGCAAAATAGGTACAAATCTGTACGCTGATTAACATAACATTTGCATACATAATTACGTAACCACTCCCACTCCGATGGAATTGTGGCATATCAACTTTCAAATGCAAACTGAAGAACAGAACCAAAATATGGCACCAGAGTCTCCCTGCAGCCATTCTAACGTTCTATTCCTCCCCCTTTACCATAAACACTAATGTGCATACTGCTTTACTTCTACAATGAATACTTGGATTTTATTTTTACATTTTATAGCACAATGCACAGACACTAATAGACATCTGCTAAACAAAGCAATACTGTCTCACAATGAAAATAGACTTGGCATTAAAACTTCTCTGCCCTTGAAACTCACATTCATTGAAACAGCACTGAAACCCACACCACATCCAAAGAAAAAGGATAAAGATTATCTTTGAGCTGTTTTCAAATCATAGGCCCCTTGTACATGAACCATACATGTGTTCCTTGATACACCTTCCTGACTTTATTAAATTATATTCCTTGTATACTACAACACACTTGTTAGAATTAGAGTACATTTTAAATTTGTTTGAACATTTTTCCAGTAGGCAATGAAACAAAATGCATGAACCAATAATGACAAAACTGCCCAATTCAGAACATTTCATTCACAAAAGTCTACTCACACACACACACACACACACACACACACACACACACACACACACACACACACACACACACACACACAGAAACTAAAACCAAGAGTGTACATGATCACTTCATTGAGGAGGTTTACAGTTCACTTACTCAACCAAAAATGGCAGCATACTTAAATCAGGACTGCCTTATCACCTTTTGGCCAAAAATCAGTACAGTCACATGTCCTAACTTGAGCACAAATTCAAAAAGCTACAGCAGTTTGTTAAACTACATCCACGTGTGACTAATACAAGTATCAAGAAATATAATGTAGTGCTAGTCTAGATATT
Organism: Protopterus annectens; assembly: GCF_019279795.1. Lineage (NCBI taxonomy): Eukaryota > Metazoa > Chordata > Ceratodontiformes > Protopteridae > Protopterus > Protopterus annectens. The sequence goes on along the minus strand of NC_056730.1, from coordinate 353,374,723 downwards.
TTTTAATATTTTCTACTTTTCAATATATTTATGTTTATGGGAAAACGGTGGTATAATAAACAATTCCTATTTTAAACATACGGTATGAGAAGAATGGCTATAGATTCATCCACTGCTGAAGAAACATGTATAATGCCATAAAAAGGTGTGTATCTCAGGCCTAGCCAAACAAGGGGAAAGTAATTTACCAGAAGATTAGTCCATTTTTAAAGCACCGTTTTCTTATGAGAATGGAATAAAGATATACAATACAAACTTAATACAGTCTCAATCTCATCTGTTTTTGAATGGCCTGTTAAGGACTTTTCAAAAACTAACATATCAAGAATCTAAAAATTTCAGCTCTATCATTTATTTCGTTACTGAAATTCCTGCCTCCCCAACATTAATACTCAGTATTTTGAACTGTATACTGGACAGCAATAGTAAAGTAGCAAAACATCTCCAAAATGTGAGCTTCTGATTTAAAAATCTGGCAAACAATTATACTCGGGTTCAAAACACATCCATTGTAAAGTACATGTCTGGTGAGGGAACAATGTTCTTCCTCCAGTTGTGAAAACTACCATACCACCCAAGCATCTAAAGTAAACAAGATGGTTATATAGGGTATTCCCATTGTTATATGTTTAACCTGAATGAGCCATTTGGCTGTTTAAAGGACAAAAGTAAAAGTCTCATATGCCATTATTCAGTTTAGAATGCTAGTTATCCAAATCAGCCTTGCTCATTAGTAAATGTGGAGTGGAAAACACAGAATTCTGAAAACTACCTTGTTAAGGCAATAGTTACCTGCAGTAGTTAACCTGTATAGTTTGAGAACACAAATTTACAGGATCCAACACAAGTCTCAAAGCATGCCCCATATCCAAGTCACACTTCTTCAAAGGATAGCAGACCTTGCGTATCCCTCTTACAGTAAATGGCAATACACAATTTAACTATGGGTGGAAAGCAGTACACCAGATGATTTGCACTTCTGAAAATGTGCAGTACTACATTCAAGTACCCAAATACATTATAAATTAATGTAACCAGAAACCTTCCTTTCTGGCAAAAGAAAAGGAGAGGCAAATTCAGGTGTCATGATGTGACTGACCACACATGACATTTTATGTTTTTTCCACTGATTGCTCTTAACCTTATATATTATATAAATAAAATACAATAAAAAGAGAGAAAGCATATCTACATCGTAACTATTTTTTTCACTAAGTTGACTTATCTCCAGACTTTTTAAAGGTTCACTTCACACAAAAAAGCTCACCACATCTACTTTCTCATTCATACATGCATTCACTCACACATCACTCTCACTCTCTTCCGATCTCTTTCTCTCTCACACACACACACACACACACACACACACACACACACACACACACATTATCAAATCATTTCCACACAGCTACTACCTCAGAGATTGCTCAAAACGTCAGTGCAAATTAAACAGCTACAGCTACCTACCTTAACATTTGTGTTTCTTTCCTGGTGGCTTGTTACCTCTACCGCAGCTATTCAGAATGCCAGTGTACTGCAGTCCCCAGAATTCTTAAATGTGAATGGCTTGGCTGGAGCAGCCATTCTACGTTTGCAGAACCACCATTCTAAGTTTCCAGAAACACAATTATTCCCGCTTGGCTGAAACAGCCAGAAATGCATGCACGTGAGCCCTTGAGCTGAATTCCGACAGGCTGGTAGGCTGTTTCATGGAGCTGATGTTATCACACATGTGATGACGTCAGCTCAAAACACCGGGGGAAAAAAATTAAAATAAAAAGCTGGGAAATTTGGAAATTAAGGGGTGCCACTCAAAAATCATGGCATCCTATTATTTGGACCCCAAAAAACACAGTACAAAATGAGTAATTCGGTACAGTTAGGAGGTCTGGCCAAGAGCTGTCCTTTACCAGTCACTTTCCACCTCTCTCTCTCCCTTCCAGACTTCCATCAGGACTGACCCCCTCTGGGGTTCCACTTCTTCCCAGGAGAGAGAACTCTTTTCCATGGTTACATATCTCCTAACTGCTGCCAAATCATGCAGTGTCATGCGTGCTCTTGGAGCCTCTCAGGGGATCTTCACAGACTCATGGAACTCTGATGAGCCACAAATCCTCAGACAGTCCCTCATCCACATGTCCGTGACACCGGTTCTCCACTTTTCCTTGCACCTAGGGCTTTCAAACTCGCAGGGGGAGATGGCCCTGGATCCCCCCATCTCTGCACTTTTTGGGGCACACCTCAGTCTCTTACCCCCACGGTGCCAGGCGCCGACGAATGTGCATCACTTCAAGCCTCCTGTCATGTGGCCTCTTGCCTCCTGGGTGGTACTATCCACAGAGTGGCATCCCCGCAGTGCCTGGTGAAGGACGGGAGGCCAACCTCCCTGCCCTGGTGCGAGATGACATGGTTGCCCTATCTCCACTCCCATGGGGACTGGGAGAAAGGGACTGCAGACCTGGCTTCCCGGGGCAGCCCTCAAGTGTCCCAGTTGAGGTCTTATAATAAAATGGTCATCTTGACCAACTGAAAAAAACAGAATGACCATCTGAAAGTAAAGATGCCAAAATCTGACTGAAAGAGGAAGCAGGCCACAAAAGAGCTAGCAGATAGTGCTGCAAAGATCCCTCAAAAGCTAAGTTATTGGTTTGCTTCTAAGAGAACACCCACAGCATCTCATCGCAACAGCGATAGCTCTGAAAACATCACAGACACCCAAAGCCCTTCCATTACCATTGCAAGCATCCAGAACGTCACAGCAGAGACCAATTCTGCATGTGAAATCGCTTCTGAAAGTATTAATATAAACACCCCTACTTCAAGTAACAAACTGGCAGAGGATTTCTGGATGATGAGATTAGATATGGATTTTACCTAATGCAACAACCCTGAAAATACTGATGCTGCCATCTGCACTTCTAGCGTAGATTTTGATGCTTCCACCACAAGTGTTAGATGGAGTCACTTTCCAGAAGTGCCATCTATGTTGGAAGATTCAGAGTACCAACAAGCTGAAATTTCTCTCCCCCCCTCCCCCCAGACAAAGGTGGTGACAAAACAAATGCAAGTGGAGATCTGCTTCTTAAAAATGATCCTACTTTAAGTACTTATCATGCAGCTGAAAAAATGCCACTTGCTCCATTTCAGCCAGCATGTATGACTACTGATGCTTCCTGTTTTCTAGCATGCAACTCAGTTTGTTGCAGTAATGGGTGGCAAAAGCCAGGGTACCTTTTTGGCTAGGCTTATATAGGCCCTCGGGCCAACAGCATAGTACCTACCTAAGAACCTATAATACTCATGTGAGTTTCCAACCAGGAAATGTAAAAGAAACCTGTATTAAGCAAACTGTTGTAAGAAGTAAATCAAAAACTGAATGCAGAAGTTGTCAACCACAATTGTTTTCATCTTTCCCCTGGCTAACCTACTTCCAGTCCAAAGGATGTATATATTTTTATTACTCATCAGTCACAAATGGCCAGCATTCAGGTGTTAAGGGCAAAAAAGACCAACAAAACAAAATCAAGCAATGAAAAAGGCAATTATAGTTTTATTCTCCATACCGGTTTCGGCAAAACAGCCTTCATCAGTGGAATAACTTGAGACAATAGAGATCAACCCTCCATAAATAGACCCCACACACAAATTAACAACATCACTTCCTTCAATTAAGTAAAAATTTAAAAAAATAAATAATGATATTTTAAGTTAAACACAGGAAAAAAGGTAAAGCACTATAAATGATCATTTAGACCGGGTAGGAAAAGCCCCCCCAGCTTAATAATCCAAAAATGTTCTTTCTTATTCGAAATGCTGTGCCATCCCTGCATGTTATTCCTATTACCTGCAATTCTATCAATTATTAGAAAATGAAAATCTGCACTGGTGTGCATCATGCAGTGCCTATAGAGATAATCAGTATCACGTTTATTACGTATGTCACTCTGATGTTCTGACATACGTATTCTTAGTGGACGAGATGTCTAACCACCATAAAAGGCTGAACATTTACAGGTGGCCAAATAAACAATCCAGTCAGTTCCACAATTCCCAAAAAATTTAATATCATACACTTTACTGGTATTCTTGCTGGTAAATTGTTTAAGTTTACTCACATATCGGCACGAAGAGCAGTGTCCACAAGGGAAAGTGCCACCTCATCCCCAATACTTGTTGTAAACTGTCATTGGCCATGAGAATGTTCCAATGTTTATGAATAGTTTCCTTAATAATAGTGGTGTTTCTCCCAAACGTTATGAACCTGATGGTATCACTAGTGTCCACCCTGGTTTTGGCCTTATATTCTAGTAATGACATCCTGTCTTGGGTAATGGCCCAGTTACTGGCAAAAATAATATCAAAGTCCCTGTATCCCCTGTTCCGAAATCTGTTGCAGAGATCCTGCTGGGAAGAGTCATATTCATCCTGAGTGGAGCTAATTCTTTTCATATGTAGAAACTGGGATCTCGGGATGTTGCGGATGGTATGGCTGGGATGTAAGCTAGTAGCATGAGGCAAGTTGTTATACTGAGGGTATTTTCGGAAAACCTTAGTGCTTAGAGTATTGTCCAAATTTCTCCGGATAGTAACATCCAAAAAAATTGATTTTGTTGCTATCTGAATTCAGAGTAAACTCTATACCCCACTTGTTATCATTAAGGTATTGGACAAACTCAAGAAGAAATCCCATATCCGCCTGCCATACCATCCAGCAATCATCCAGATATCTCCGCTAGATGTCAATTTCATCAATATATATTTTATGAGAAGGATCATATATTAGTTGCTCTTCCAAAAAGGCCATGAACAAATCTGCATAGATTGGTGCAAATGATGCACCCATCGCGGTGCCCTGAATCTGCCAATAGTATTCCCCCTGAAAATAAAAAACATTTTTATTCAGCACATGCTCAGCCATACATAAAAGTATTAAATCCAGCTGGATATAAGTTGGCACAATCCAACCAGAATTGCAAGGCCTGAAGACGGGCCCAGTAGGGGATGTTGGTGTACAAAGTCTTGACATCTTAAGTACAAAGAAGCCACCCAGGTTCTAGTTGTGAATCTAACAAAATTTTCAGAAACTGTGTGGTGTCCTGTATGCATGCCCTGATTAGATTTAGAAGAGGTTTTAAATATTGAGTCAAAAAGGCAGAAACAGGTTCAGTCAATGAACCTATCCCTGATACAATAGGCCAGCCTGGTGGCTTGGTCAATGATTTATGAATTTTGGGCAAAAGATATATAATCTGCTTCTGGGGATCCCTAACCGTTAGATGAGATCTGACCGTCTCTGAAATAATACCCTCATCCACAGCCTCACTCAAAAATGAGTCAATGTTTTTCTTAAAGTCATGTGTATGATCTAAAGGCATAGCCATATAGTGACGTGGGTTGGACAACTGTCCCTTGCCCTCGTCAAGATAATAATCCACGTCCAATATTACTACTGCCCCTCCCTTGTCCGCAGGTACAATGACAATCTTGCGATTGTCCTTTAACTCCTGTAAAACTTTACTTTCCCCAACAGTTAAATTGTGCTCCAATATTAGAGAATCACCAGTGTTGAACTGTAGATCTTTGAACACAGCTTGTAAAAAGATGCACACGTTTATTCATTGGTGGCTGAAAATCAGATTTGAGGAATCTGAACTCAGTAGACCTTTGAGAATTGTCACCGAAAAAGAACAATTTAAGATTAAGTCTACGGCAAGAGTCATATAAGTCAGATACCATACAAGTTTCATCCACAAAAAAGCCAGGCACAAAATTCAAACCTTTATTAAGGAGCTGCTTCTGCTCTTGTGTTAAAATTGCAGTGGAAATATTAAAAACATTGTAATTGTTATGGTCTAATGCATCATTAAGTTCTGTAATAGCCCCTCCACTGTAACTATTCCTGTGTTTCCTGCCACCCGCTACGTCTAAAGGGTGGTCCACATTGCGTTGCTTTTTGGGGGTGGGTGATTCCTGGTGCTGGCACACTCAACATCAGTGAATGAAGACTCCTCAGCTGAGGTACTGCTATAATAAGTATCCATCTTTCTTAAAATGGATCTAGGTCTCTTCCTACTATTGACCCCAACTGGTCTAGTGGTCTCAACAAATTTGACATTTTTGGACACCTCAAAAGGTTTGCCCCTATGTAATCCGTTACATCCCTATTGACCTTTCGTATTTTTTTTGTCCCGTGTTTGCTTCTCAAAGGTAAGTAGCTCCTTTGATAACTTGTTCAGACAAGCAACATATTGAGGTTGACCCTCATATCTTTTTGTTTCTTCACAAAGCTTTTTCACTTCCACAATGTTCATATCAATCATCCTCTTATAATATGAGCTAAGGATATGAACAAAGGACATGGAAGCCTGCTGAAGTGTCCGGTTCCAATCCCTAAGTAATTCATCATCCATCTTGCCCACTAGGGGCTGAATACAAACCCTGAGTCCTCTGGGCAAGATATCCTTATTCTGATAGGCTCGGACGAGCTTCAGATGCCATATGTTCGTTCTGAGGGTTTTCATCCCCCTATCAAGCTTGTTGAATGCAAGATTGCAGCCGTCAACTGGATCTGTATATCTCTATTAGCAGCATCCTTATCAGTGCCATTCTCATTTGCAATCCCAAACACTCTTATATAATTTTTTATCGGCACATAGGCCATTCAAGATAGTTTCAAAATCCATGACAATAAGCTCACAATCCTACCAAACAGTATTCCAACGAAAGGCAATAATGCAAAACCGCACCAGAGGCTCCGTGAACTGCCCAAACAATGCCACCAAAGGAAACTCTTATCCAAGCATTATACAAGTATATATTTCCCAGAAATATAAAACCCCCAAAGGGAGATACAAATCGAAAGTTCTGTAGGGAGAGTAATCCCAAAATGGGTAAAACAATACCCAAAAAGCTTGTTGAGACCAAATGTCCAGAGGCCAGTGGGCAAAAGTTCACCAAGGATTCAATACTAGACCATAAATAGTCAACCATACACTTCAACAAAATGTTAATGGGACCACTAAAGCTCCTTCAGATTGGCCAACTAATATAAATGGATATCGTTGATAATATACAGTAAAGATCCGAATATCTCATGAAGTTTATGGCCTAAATTAATTCCTCACCTAAGCCATTAATCCACCCAATGTATCTACCTAATCACCATGTAAGTTATCAAAAAATGTGGAAAAAGACTTTGAGAAACAAAGGAAGGTTCAAGTACCAAAAGGCCCTATGGTGAGCCCTACAGCTAGTATTGTTACATACAGACAAATAGAAATAACGCAATATACAGGCTCAAGGTTTATCAAAAAAACTCTATATTTTTATTACTCCCACGGTGCAGTGACAAGAAAACTCCTTACATCTTTTCACTGTGGTGAGCCTACATTCTGTTTGAGTGGATTCAGTGACTGGAAGAAAGCAACCCAAAAATTCAACAAACATCAACTGACCTCATTCCACAGTGAAGCTGTTGAGAAGTACAGTGCTTTCAAAAACAGTAGAATGAACAGCGCTGCTCAAATTAACAACTGAAGAACCGTACACTGTTCCAAAAACAGGTGACATCAGTAAAATTTTTAGTAAGACAAGGACTAGCTATTCATGGAAAAGAAGAACAGGAAAGCAATTTGAGACAGTTGATGCTGACAAGAGCAGAAGATGCATCAGAGCTGATGAAGTGGGTACAGGAGGGAAAACATCAGAGTTCTGATGTTGTGAATGAAATCATGGAGATCATGGCTCATCAGCTATTATGGAATTTATTACATGAAATAAGGTGCAAATCGAACCTTTAATCCATAACAGATGAATCTCGAGACATAAGTCAGCATGAACAGATGACTGTATGTGTCCAATGGGTGTCACTTCCAGAGTTCACTATTCAGGAAGATTTTATTGGAATGTATAAAATGGAAAATGCAGATGCAGAATCCATCACAAATTCACTGAAAGATGTTTTATTCACGTGTAATTTGCCACTAAACCACTTAAGAGGACAAGTATATGATGGGGCAGCCAACATGAGTGGATGCATTTCTGGAACTGCTATCAGAAATAGAAAACAGAATCCACTTACTCTAAATGTCCACTGTGCCAATCATTGCTTAGACTTGGTGTTGCAAAACTGTGCAAAAAGTAGCAATGCTATTCAGGATGCCCTCTCTTTTGTTCGAGATGCTACTGTATTCATTTGTGCATCACCTCAGAGAATAGCTCATTGTGAAAACATAGTATCAGGAGATGATGAGCCATATAGTATGACAAAATTGCATTTACTTTGTCCAACAAGATGAACAGCTAGAGCAAAGAGCATTAAGGGTATTTTAGCCAACTATAAAAGACTGTACGACACTTTACAAGACTTTCAACATGACAGGAATTATGATGTACAAAGTAAAGCCAGAGGGTTGTTAACGATGATGACCAAGTTTATAACATACTTTGGACTTATTGTTTCCTACAACATATTTAGTGTATCGGAACAAGTAGCAAGTATGTTACAAGCAAAAACACTGATGGCACAAACTACAGTAATTATTATAAATAACCTCAAGTTAAACTTGCAAAGACAGTGTAATAACTTTGATCAAGTGTTTGGCACCATCAAGGACAGAGCTCAGCAAATACAGATTATTAAAGAGCCAAAGCTTCCTAGAAAGACACAGTCTCAGCAAGGTTACAGGATGATACTGAACCTCTTCACCACCATGATTTTGCTAAAGACTGGGACCGTCAAATGTACTTTGAGTGTATCGATGCATGCCTTTCTGAACTTACTGTCTTCCATGGAGAATATGCTGCTTCAAGCAGCCAATAGCACTTAATTTGCTATTCCACCTCAAGTTGATAGAATGTATGGAGGTGAAGACATAAATATTGATAGTTTGACTGCACAGCTGCAACTGCTCCCAGGACTTATACAGCAGGTGTTCCCAGAGGTGAAAACTGTGCACTCTATTAACACTATAATTGATGCTTTGGTGGACAAGGACTGCTAACAGCAAATGCTGTACACTGAAGTAGTAAAGCTACTGCAAATTTACCTCCTTGTACCAATAAGTACAGCAACTGGGGAAAGGACATTTTCTACCCAATGTAGAATAAAATCATATTTAAGGTCTACTATAACACAGAAAAGGTACAATCGTCTAATGCTTCTGCACATCCACAAAGAATGGACTGACAAGCTGAAGTGTACAGAAATTCCAAAGGAGTTTGTGCAGAGAAATGAACGGAGACTTCACTTTTTTGGGAAGTTGTAAAGTAACCTGTTTTTGTTCAGTGCTAACACATACATTTCATCTTCCTGGAACAACTGAATGAGTACATTGTGCAGCAAGTAATACAAATTAACATGTAGTGCTATTTTGACTGATTTCCTCACTACTCTAGACATGTGATGGTCAAAGGCTATATTACTGTCTATGATTGTCCCTGAGTACTGGGTCAACTCTAAAGGATATGTCAATATGATAGTTAGCAGGGGTGGATGCCTTCTCAAAGGATATGACAACCCCCTCCTCCTACCACCAAACACTAATACATGCGAGAAATGCAATTATACAGCCAAACTGGAGGCTAAGCTCTCTCAACCCAAGACTGGATCAGACAGAGGAGAAGGGACACACTCGCATCACACCACCAGTCTCACATAGACCAATTAAAGCAGCACCGGCAAAAAACACACAAAAATACATGAAAACATACTCTGAGGCTCTAAATAAAAATCTGCAAAACCAACAAAGACCTCCAAAGCAGACATCCAAGCAACCTGCACCCCCAACACAAACCATGAAACACATACTTCACAAAACCAGTGTGCCATGCAATCACAGCCCTTAAGGCAAAATAACATACCCAACATACTAGTAATAGGTGACTCTATAGTCAGGCACATTGACGTCCCACTCACTAGGCTGAATAAGGAGAAGGTTACTGTTAGTTGCCTGTCGGGTGCCAGGATCCGCCACATAACACAGGTCACTCCAGAACAAGTATAAATATGACTCTGTCATTGTCCATGTTGGCGTGAATGACCTGAACCGTACATCCCTGGACTAAATGAAAAGAGACATGGAAGAGCTCTCTGATCACGTAGCCCAGGCCGGTATGACCCTGACCCTGAGTAGCATCCTGCCCTCACCAAGAATGATACCACCGTATAAAGAAAAAATTCTCGATTTCAACAATTGGCTAAGCTTCTGGTGTCATTCAAAGGGGATCCAGTGTCTGTCTGCCTGGGATGACATGCTCGACAAGCCACATTGCTTCGCTAGAGATGGCTTGCACCTGTCACCATTAGCTTTCAAATACTGGCCAAGGCTCTTGCCACCTCCATAGTGCCTTTTTTAGGCAAGGCTCAAAAGACAAACCCACTGCCGTAACTAGCACAAATAACAAAAAACTGAGGGTAATGCTATTCAATGCCAGAAGTCTAAACCTCAAAATGCACGCACTCGAGGCACTCCTCAGTATGGCGAAAATCGATATATGTGCAGTAACAGAAACCTGGTTTAAGGCTCCACAGAGCACCCCAGCACTACCAGGCTACAACTCATAACATACATTTCGGCCACATAATCCAAACCGAAATACAAAAGGTGGGGGCGTATCCATATTCACCAAGGATACCCACACCTCCAGGTTAGTGGCACAGCACGATGCTTCACAGATCATCCACGTGCAACTAACAACAGGCAAAACTGCCATTCAAATTGTAGCTTGCTACAGATCACCTACCAAGTCCCAGGACCCCTATTCCACGTTTCTGGAAACACTGGGAAACATAAAGGTCCTACCAAACACCCTAATATTGGGTGATTTCAACATTAACTGGGAGAACTACTCAAGTACTAACTCCCTTGCCCAACATTTCCTAGAATTTATAAACTCAAATGCCCTGGTTCAACTGGTCAACACTCCCACCAGAGGTGACAACATATTGGACCTGGTCATCACCAACATGGGCGATTGGTATTCTACACCGGAGGTCAACCCCTCGCAGGTTAGATCTGACCATAAACAAATCACTTTGGATATCCACATTACGCCCCCACCCCCGGACAAGAAAACCACCATGAAAAACTTTTCAAAAGCAAACTTCACGTTACTTAAGACTGAGGTGGAAAGTTTCATAGCTCCCATGCTGAAGGATGACGCTGTCCAAGCTGCAAAATCTTTTACTAATGCATTCTACGGGCACCTACAAGAATGCATGGATCATGCCATCCCAAGCAAAACCAAGACTCACTCCTCCAAGAAAAGGAAACCAGTCTGGTGGACTCCTGCCATAAACAAGCTATACAATAGGAGGAGGAAACTAGTACAGAAAAGAGTAAAATCCCAAGAAGTGAAGACATCCCTGATCAATATCAGCAAGAAACTACGATCCCCTCATAAAATCATCCAAGGCGAACTTTGAAAGAAAAATTGCCAATGACTCCAAAGATAACCACAAGGCATTCTTTAGCTATGTCAAAAATCTACATGACAATGCTCAGATCTGCTCGGAGTTAGTGCAGAATGCCACAAAATACACTGAACCGACCGATATCGCCAACATCCTGGCAGACAGGTTCAGCGCAAACTTCACCCTCCCTCTCACCCCCAAAAGGGCCCATAACCATACCAGAAGAATGTAGAGTCCCTGAAATCACAGACACTCAGGTTAAAACAGCCCTCTCCAAAGCCAAAAATACAGCATCAATGGGACCGGATGGTGTCCCAGGCTGCGTCCCACACAAACTCAAAGACGAACTAATCCTTCACCTAAACACACTGTTCAAACTCAGCCGCTCCACAGGCTACGTACCCATACAGTGTCACACAGCAATGGTTATTCCGCTCCACAAAGATGGCGCCACAACAAACCCCGGGAACTATCGCCCTATAAGCCTGACTAGCTTTTTCTGCAAGGCTATGGAGTGCATCACCATGGAACTCATTAAAAGAGACATTGGGAACCTCCAAACACTGGACCCTACCCAGTTCGGCTTTGTTAAGGGCAGATCATGCCTCCTAAACCTGGTGGACTTCTTTGAGACAGTTACCAAGGCTATAGACGAGGGAAAGGTGGTACACACAGCCTACCTAGACCTCACTAAGGCCTTCAACACCATTCCCCATTCTGGTATTATAGACAAGCTCACCAGCCTGAACATAGACCCCTACGTCACAAGATGGGTTGCCAACTGGCTCACGGACAGAACCCACATGTTGAGAGTTGCGGGAGCTAGGTCCGACTCTAAACCGGTTACACGTGGCATTCCCCAGGGCTCAGTCCTAGGACCCCTCCTGTTCGGCATATACTTCTCAGAGGTACAGGCAAGCACAGGAGGACTATGGCTGACCAAGTTGCAAACTAAGGGCTATAACTGACTCTCCAGCTGACACAGACATAATGCAAAAGTGCATAGTCATGGATCTGGGGACCCAAGTAGACAGTAATCTTACCTTTGATAATCACATTGCCAAAGTGTTAGAAAATCCCTGCAACAGCTGAAACCACAGAAGTACCTCACCAAGTGGATCACTGGCCTCAAACAGATGCCTATGCTGCTCAACAACTGAAGACACTAGCTATGCTGGGTTGCATACTGCTTTGGAACAAGATCCCATCTATATTAGGCAGAGAAAGAAACGGGGATCACTTCAGTGGCTCTACTGGACAGAGGCACAGGAAAAGTACAGTTGTGTACACACAACATGTAGATGTTGTGTTGTGTATTTCACTGTTTGCAGTCATTACATTTCCTGCTGGCAGGCTTCCTTCAGTCTCCCTGCCCTGAAGAATTACACAGTCTAGGTCCAGCATCCCTGACGTCAGTGTGCCAGGGGTATAAAAGATGCAGCCGACACCATTTTCTTCAGTTTTTCTTGTCCCAGATGTCAGGTGCCCCCAAAAGGGTAGGCTAAAAATATGTCAATAAAACATGCATGCACTAAAGTATATATTTTGCCTTCATCTACAAGCAAATACACCACATAGATTGTATAGAATAGAGAAGTACAGATAAGTTCTAGCACAGAAATGAGGGATGGCGGGTGGGTAACCTGGACTGCAACAGTGAATACACTCGAACATCTACATTTATGGTAAGTGTACACAACTGTACTATATTCTTCGTGTTTCACTGTTGCAGTCAATACAATTGGGTTGAATCCCAAAGCTAAGGTTGGGAGGCTGGGGCTAAATAGCATTAGGAGCGGCTATTAGGCCCTGAAGAACTGCAGTGGCAAAGCCTGCCCTGGATTTAGAGTAGAGTGGTAAGTGATGGTGCTTTGTGAAGGTGTGCACTGAACTCCAAGTAGCAGCCTCTAAAATGTCTTTGGTTGGTACACCCCTGAGGAAGGCTGCTGAAGTGGCTGCTGCTCTGGTTGAATGTGGCCTAATGCCCTTAGGTATTGGCTTGCCATGTTGTGAATAGCAGAAATGGACACAGTGGCCTATCCACTTTGAAATAGTCTGCTTTGAGATAGCCTTTCCTTGTGATCCTGCAGCATATGCCACTAGTAATTGCTCTGTCTTTATGAAAGCTTTGGTTCTGTTCAAATAGAAGTGTAGCTGTCTGTGTATGTCTAAAGAATGCAGAATTCTCTCCCCCTTATTCTGTGGGTTTGGATAAAAGGTAGGCAGATGAATAGTTTGGTTTAGGGCCACACTGGACACTACCTTAGGCATAAATGTCGGGTTTGTCCTCAGAGAAACCCTGTCTGGAAAAAAGGTTCCACAGCCATGAGTGCCTGTAGCTCTGAGACTCGTCTTGCAGAAGTTATTGCTAGGAGCAGAGCTGTTTTCCAAGACAAAAACGTTATATCAGCTGTGGCTCGAAAGGAGGCAGGGTGAGTTATTCCAAGACATAATTGAGGTCCCATGCAAGTATTGGTGATCTCCTTGGAGGCCTTAAATTTTTGGCCCCTCTGAGGTACTGCCTTAATAAAGGATGAGAAAAGATTGGTGGCTCTGTATTGTAATGAGCCGAAATGGCAGAGGCACGAATTTTTATAGATGAAAAAAATAGGCCTTTGTCCAGAATCTCAGTCAAGTATTGCAAAATCTGAGGAATGTTTGGTACAGCTGTGTCAATTCCTTGTGCCTGTTCCAAGCACAGAATCTTTTCCATTTTCCAGCACAGGATTTTCTAGTACTAGGCCTCCTGGCCTCCAAAATGACATCCATCACCGCTTTAGTGAGAGGTGTGTTTTGTATGACTACACTATCCACCATGCTGCCAGATTTAAGGTCTTGAGTTGGCTGTGCAGGATCTGATTGTTCTGCTGGGACAGTAGATGAGGCACTTGAGGTAAGGTCCAGGCCGGGCATTGAGACAAGTTCCTTAGGACTGGATACCAGTACTGGCATGGCCAGTCTGGGGCAATCAGTATCATTTTTGGCTTCTCCTGTCTGACCTTTAGGAGTACCTTGGGGAGGAGAGGCAGAGGAGGAAAGGCATATACTGTTAAGTGTTTCCAGCTGAAAGATAGGGCATCCACTTTCCATGCTTGTCTGTGATAAGTCCTTGTGCAGAATTTCTTTAGTTGGCAGCTGTGAGGTGATGCAAATAGATCTATGTCCGGGCATCCTCATATCCTTGTTACCATGCTGAAGATTTGTGGATCTAATTTCCACTCGTGGGGATCCATGAGGTTTCTGCTTAGTTCGTCTGCCAGTGTATTTATCTTTCCTGGCAGGAATTGTGCCTGCAGATGTACTTGGTAAGTCAATGCTGTGTCCCACAAAGTCATGGCTAGTCTGCAAAGGGGGTAAGAATGAGTGCCTCCCTGCTTGTTTATGTACCACATGACCGTGGTATTGTCTGTCTTTATCAGTAGTTGTCCCGGAAGAAGTATGTCCTTGAAGGCTGTTAGAGCATTTTGAACAGCTAGCATCTCTTTTTGATTGATATGTAGATGCATTTGGTTTGCGGACCATGTGCCCTGAATACATCTTCCTGCCATGTGGGCTCCCCAGGCATAATCCGATGCATCCGTTGTTAATGTCTGTGTGGCTGGGGGTAGAGTGAATAGCTGTCCCTTGTTCTGGTGACAGGCCTTTGCCCACCATCGAAACTCCTGTTGCAGGCAGGGAATGAGAGTAAGTATTGTTTCCAGGCTGTGGCAATGTTGAGTCCAAACACTTTTTAGGTACCATTGAAGTTTCCTCATATGCAGTATTGCATATAGAATTAGTAGAATGCAGGATGCCATGAAGCCCAAAGCCTGCAGAATTTTTCTTGCAGATAACTGGGCCTTTGTTGCCAACAGTTTGAAATAGGTAGCCAGTTGTCTTTGTTTGTCTGGCGTGAGATAAGCCATCTGGGCAGTTGTATTTAAGCTTGCACCCAGGAATATTATCTCTTGAGAGGGTAATAGTTTTGATTTCTGATCGTTGATTGTGTACCCTAGGCATGGTAGTAATCTTTTTACAAATGCCAGATGCTGTAGTAGAATGTCCTTGTTCTCTGCTTGAATGAGGCAGTCGTCCAAGTAAGGATATATTTGTATTCGTCTTTGTCTGCAGTATGCAATTACTGGTGCCAGGCACTTTGTGAAGACCTTGGGCCAGTAGATAAGCCAAAGGGCAGTGCAGAGAATTGATAGTGCATTGAGCCAGCTTTGAATCTGAGGTATCGTCTGCATGTTTGTCTGATTGGGACATGCAGGTATGCCTCTTTTAGATCTAAAGGTACAAGCCAAGCCTTCGTGCCCAACATGGGCAGAAGCTGCTGTAGGGTCAACATTTTGAATTTTGGAATATCCGGATATGTGTTTAGAATAGATAGGTCCAGTACTGGTCTCCAGGCTTTGTCCTTTCTGAGTACCACGAACAGTCTTGAATAGAATCCTTGTCCCTGCTCTTGCTCTGGTACTTGTTGAATGGCCCTCATGTCCATGAAGAATGAAACTTGTTTTTGTGCCTCTGCCCATTGATTGCATGGCAGGTCTGGCATACCGTTTGGCCTTGGCAGGGTGTGAAAGTGGAACCTGTAGCCTTGTGATACTATATTTAGGACCCATTTGTCTCGGGTGATCATGTGCCAATTTTGTGTAAAAAGTGCTAGTTTACCCCCCCAAAGGGGCTGCCAAAAGATAAGTGTTTGGTGCTGGAAGGGAAAAGTCATTGAGACTGTTTCCTGTTTGGCTGTGATTTTTCATCTCTGCTCTTGGATGTAGAAGCACCCCATTGTTTAGGCCTGTATGAGCCTTGGGGCTGTGATCTGCCTCTGGGGCGTCTGTATCTGCCACTTTGTGGCCTATCTGACAGTGGAAAGGACCAATTCTTACAGCCAAGGTAGCAGAAGTATAAATAGTTTTACCCCATCTGTCTAGGGCCCTAGAATCCCTATCAGAGAGGATAGAGTTTTTTGCAGTAGAAGCCTTGACCCCTTTGGGACCCTGAGAGATGGTTTATGGGTCAGCAGCAGGGTTTTTATAAAGAAATTTATGTGAATCAGGAACCCTATAGTATCTGTCTGGCTTAACAGGAGCTGGTGGTAAAGAGTCTGGAGATAGACTGGACTCTGAAAATACATCATCTACAATGTCTAAAACAGGTGGGATAGCAAGGGGCCTGTGCTGAGGCAATAAAAGGAAGTCTCTGAGCCTTTTCCTGGATTCTGAGTAATCTTAGCTCTCCCAGTGGAAATGCTCCCTCATAGTATGCAGTGTCTCCCCAAAAGAATAATCCTCAGGAGGAGAGGCTGAAGGGATAGATTCTTCAGCATCAGAATCCTCATAGGGAGGAACAGAGTATTCCTGTTCAGAGAAGGAATCAGAGGAAATGGAAACCTGGTCTGAAGATTCGTATTCTAAGTCTTGCCTAGGCCTCTTATCAGGAGGGGGATGGGCACCCCTGATCAAAGTAATTAGGTCTTCGGCCATTTTAAGCATCTGTTTTTTAGGCATGGTGGCCTGTCCAGGAGAATGCTGTACTTGTTTCTTTGTCTTTAGAGCTGCTTTAGTCTTTGTCTTTGAAGCTGAAGTAGGTTTCACATATAACTGTGTAGGCCTGAAAACATCCTCAGAAGCCGATGCCTGCTCAGTGGCTCCGGACCCATCTGAGGGAATAGTTTCCAAGTGTCCAATACCTTGAGTTTCCAGCGGCCCAGTCGGCTCCACGTGGGAGTCGGAAGCGGCCTGTGGTTCTGAGGTAGCGGGCGTCAGGGGCTGCGAAACGCCTCACTGAGAACCGGCGACAGGCCTAGAAGAAGCCTCGTTGTCAGTTTTGGATCTCGGATGCCTGACTTTTTCTTTGCGCTTTTTATAAACTCCGGTAGTCGGCTGTTCCGACAGCATTATATAATTAAATCTTCTGCCAAAGTAATGGAATGCAAAATCGTACCGACGCTTAATAGTGCGTTGGTTAAATCTAGCACAAAACCGACAACTAGCAACGTTATGGTCAGGGCCTAGGCAAGGAATACAGTAAGAATGAAAATCCTTATGAGGTATTTGCTTCCCACAAGAAATACAATTATTAACTTTTTCTGACATCGGTCTGGAGCAAGAAAAAAGTTTCCCCAACGGGGTACTTAGCTTTAATGAAGACTTTGGATCTGAAGTTCGAATTTGAAAAACTCAGGAGTCGGCCGACCTGCACTTGCGAACTGCTTTTGCTTCGGGCACTGCACGGCAAGAAAGACTGAAGAAAATGGCGTCGGCTGCATCTTTTATACCCCTGGTGCACTGACGTCAGGGAAGAGGCGACAGCAACTGACGCCGGACCTAGACTTTGGAATTCAGGCCGACTGGGGATAGCCTGCCAGCAGGATAACCCAATTGTAATGACTGCAACAGTGAAACACGAAGAACATCTAATCTAAGGGGGCGGCAAAAGCCAACACATTCTGGCTAGGCTTATAAATGCCTACGGGCAGATAGCCTAGTACCTACCTATGAACCTATGACTATGCATTTCTTGGCATTTAGTGTTCATCCACGGCTCTGACACTGGTTGTCTGTGTCAGGCCTTCCTGCAGTACATTTATGTAGGTGTGGGATTCAATGACAGCGCCTAATTTGCAATCATCTTCTAATTTAGTCAGCCAAAGACCATTAACATTGGCCTTGACTTCAGAGAAGTGAATGCCAAAAAGGAGTGGTCCAAGGTGTGACTGGTCACTTTGTAAAGGTGGACTCCCCAATTCTAGTTTCCTGGGTCCTGTCTGTGAGCCAGTTACATATCCACTGGGTGACATATGGGTTTGTACCTAACCTCTTGAATTTGTCACCAATGTCCAAGTGGGGTATTGTTTCCAGTGCTTTGGTCAGGTCAAGGTAGGCAATGTGAACCATTTTGCCCTTACCCATTGCTTTGGTGACCTTTTCAAAGAACTCCACCACTTGAGTTGACTTAACCTGACCTTGATGAAACCAAACTGAGTTAAGTCCAGTGTCTGGAGGTTTACTATATCATTATTTATCATTTCCATGATAACTCTTTCCATGGTTTTGCACATAAGACTAGTGAGACTTGTGTCTGTAGTTTCCAGGGTCTGTAGATGGCCCACCTCTGTGCAGAGGGATGACTGTTGCTATCCTCCATTCATGAGGCACGAAGCCTGTTTGGAGGCTACAGTTAAATATCAATTCCAGAGGGTCTGATAGGTCATGTTTCACACTGTTTAGAAGGCATACTGGGATACTGTCTGGGCCCACTGATTCAGTGTTCCTGTTTGTGAGCCAGTTACCTATCCACTGGGTGACACATGGGTTTGTACCTAACCACTTGAATGTGTCACTAATTCCCATGTGAGGTACTGTTCCAGTGCCTTGGCCAGGTCAAGGTAGGCAGTGTGAACCATTTTGCCTTTAACCATTGCTTTGGTGACCTTTTTAAAGAACTCCACCACTTGAGTTAACTTAACCTGAACTTGATGAAACCAAAATGGGTTGAGTCCAGTGTCTGGAGGTTTTCTACATCATTATTTATCATTTCCATGGTAATTCTTTCCATGGTTTTGCATATAAGACTAGTGAGACTTGTGTCTGTAGTTTCCAGGGTCTGTAGATGGCCCACCTTTGTGCAGAGGGATGACTGTTGCTATCCTCTATTCATTAGGCATGAAGCCTGTTTGGAGGCTATAGTGAAATATCAATTCCAGAGGGTCTGATAGGTCATGTTTCACATGTTTAGAAGGCATCCTGGGATACCGTCTGGGCCTACTGATTCAGTGTTCTTGGCATTAGACAGGGCATTAAAGATATTTAGAGCAGGAAGAGTTATATTTGATATTTCCTGAGGGAAAGTTGAGGGGAGAGAAGGGTAAAGCAGAAGCTGAATTTGTTGGCCAGTAGACTTGCCTTTGAGGGTAACTTAAGCTTTATCTGTCTCAGTGGAGCGACACTAATTTTAAAAGCGCAAGATACAGTACTGTTTGACTTGCTGCAAACTGTATTTAAATACCTTCACTTGAGTATAATGTTTTAAACAGTTTCACTTGGGTACAGTGTTTGACTTATTGTAAACTGTAAATAGCCTGTATACAACTGTTGCTTTCTTTCAATATGCCAAATTGTCCTTGATACATAAATTTAATTTACACCATACTACAGTCCCCGTTTTGTAGCCTACATTTTCATACAGTTTTGTAGTGTTTAGTCTTTTATGGCTTTTTGTTATGATTCTGTTACACTGTGGTTGCTCTGGTCATGGTTAAAAACAGTTGTTTTGAACCACTCCTCTTACTTAACAAAGAATAAATAAGCATACCCTACTGTGTTTTCTGTGTAGCTTGTTACTGCCATAGTTTAATTGTGCTGTAGTAAGATTTAGTCAGGATGTATGGCATGGTAAAAGTGGGTGCAGATTCAGAAACACATTAATTGAAAAGTATTTCAGTATGGTGTCACTTCGCATTGAAAATGTTGCTGCGTTTACTATACAGAATTTGACTGCCCTGAATGTCTATTATGTTAATCACTGCTTTCATTTACTGCTGTGAAATCTGTGTGAAAACATCAATGTTGGACTTCTGAGGTGATACAATACTATGCTGTGATGTCCATTACTTCTTCTTCTTCTTCTTTTGGCTGCCCCAGTTAGGGGTTGCCACAGCAGATCAACTGTTTCCATTTCTTCCTGTCCTCTGCATCTTGCTCTGTCACACCAACTGCCTGCATGTCCTCTCTCACCACATCCATAAACCTTATCTTAGGCCTTCCTCTTTTCCTGTTACCTGGCAGCTTCATCCTTAGCATCTTTTTCCCAATATACTCTGCATCCCTCCTCAGCACATGTCCAAACCAACGTAATCTTGCCTCTCTGGCTTTGTCTCCAAACCTTACAACCTGGGCTGACCCTCTAATATACTTATTCCTAATCCTGTCCATCCTCGTCACACCCAGTGCAAATCTTAACATCTTCAACTCTGCCACGTCAAGCTCTGACCCCTGCCTTTTTGTCAATGCCACTGTCTCCAACCCGTATAACATAGCTGGTCTCACTACCCTCTTGTAGACCTTCCTTTCACTCTTACTGGTAGTCGTCTGTCACAAATCACTCCTGACACTCTTCTCCACCCACTCCATCCTGCCTGTACTCTCTTCTTCACCTCTCTTCCACACTCACCATTACTCTAAACTGTTGATCCCAAGTACTTAAACTCATTCACCTTCGCCACCTCTACTCCCTGCATCCTCACCATTCCTCTGTCCTCCCTCTCATTCACACACATATATTCTGTCTTAGTCCTGCTGACCTTCATTCCTCTTCTCTCTAGAGCATATCTCCACCTCTCCAGGGTCTCCTCCACCTGTTCCCTACTCTCACTACAGATCACAATGTCATCTGCAAACATCATAGTCCACGGGGACTCCTGTCTGATCTCGTCTGTCAACCTGTCCATCACCATTGCAAATAAGAAAGGGCTCAGAGCTGATCCTTGATGTAATCCCACCTCCACCTTAAACGCATCCATCACTCCCGCCGCAGACCTCACTGCTGTCACACTACCCTCGTACATATCCTGTACCATTCTTACATACTTCTCTGACACTCCCGACTTCCTCATACAATACCACCACAAAGACACAATGCAACTCCTTCTGACCTTCACTGTACTTCTCCATTAACACTCTCAGAGCAAATATCGCATCCGTAGTGCTCTTTCCTGGCATGAAACCATACTGCTGATCACCAATCATCACCTCCCTTCTTAACCTAGCTTCCACTACTCTTTCCCATAACTTCACGCTGTGACTGATCAGTTTAATCCCTCTGTAGTTACTACAGATCTGCACATCACCCTTATTCTTAAAAATCGGTACCAAAACACTTTTTCTCCATTCCTCAGGCATCCTCTCACTTTCCAAGATTTCATTAAACAATCTAGTTAAAAACTCCACTGCCATTTCACCTAAACACCTCCATGCTTCCACAGGTATGTCATCTGGACCAACAGCCTTTCCGTTCTTCATCCTCTTCATAGCTATCCTTACTTCCTCCTTGCTAATCCACTGCACTTCATGATTCACTATCCGCACATCATCCAACCTTCTCTCCCTCTCATTCTCTTCATTCATCAACCCCTCAAAGTACTCTTTCCATCTGCTCAACATACTCTCCTCGCTTGTGAGTATGTTTCCCTCATTATCCTTTATCACCCTTACCTGCTGCACATCTTTACTAGCTTGGTCCCTCTGTCTAGCCAATCGGTACAGGTCCTTTTCTCCCTCCTTAGTGTCCAACCTTTTATACAAATCTTCATACGCCTTATCCTTAGCCTTCGCCACCTCTCTCTTTGCCATGCACCTCATCTCCTTATACTCGTCTACTTTCTTCATCTCTTTGACAATCCCACTTCTTCCTCACCAACCTCTTTCTCTGTATACTCTCCTGTACTTCTTCATTCCACCACCAGGTCTCCTTGTCCTCCTTCCTCTTTCCAGATGTCACACCAAGCACCCTTCTAGCCATCTCTCTTACTAGCTCTGCTGTAGTTACCCAGCTATTCGGTAACTCTTCACTGCCACCCAGTGCCTGTCTTAACTCTTCCCTGAACATCACCTCACAATTACCCTTTTTCATGTCCATTACTGCCAGCTGTATAATCCAACCTGAAATACCTGATGTAGTAAGTGGAGTACTTGGTTTACAGTTCTTCTGGTAAGTGATACATAGATGTAATCCTCTTATTTGCATTTCTGGTTTGTATGATGTAGTATTATCCTACCAACAGTTTTGCAGTTCTGCTGCGACACTTCTTAACTCAATATATGATGGCTGACTTGTATATAAGCTTGCGTTGCATTTTATTTCATTATTGCTTCTTAGACTCCAAACTCAGACACAGTATTTTCCACCACTTCTGTTACTGCATGCCAAATAGAATATAAGATGGGATTTTGTGTTTGTCTATTTCTGACCACAGTCCTGGCAGCCCACTGTAAACTTTATTATGAAGTAGGAAATACTCAAGCTTTAGCAGTACTACAGCTTGCAAATTTACAGCTGCACAATATAAAGTATATGGTATGTTGTCAATACTATGGTCAGAAATAGATCTGTTGCATCCCTGCTTACAAAGGTATTGCAGTTCTCTCTATGCAGGTCAAGTACTGCATCAAGTAGTTTTGCCAGCTAATTCCTCTCCACTGATTGGTTGTATAGAAAAGAGTAACATACTTCAGAATGACATTGCTTCTTTAACACATATCAACTCATATCAAGACAGGTTGGCTTAATTTCTAATTCTGTAATAAATTTATGTGCAATTATCTTTAATAAAACTTAACTTGCATCACGCTGATGCACCTGTAATTGTAGTAAATACCTTTAAAAAATCTGCTGTTTTTAAATCACTAAGTGCCCATCTTGCCCCCCCCCCCCCCCCCCCCCAGTCTTCAACAGCTTCCGGCACCTATGCATCTAGTTGATTATTTGTTTTTGCTTATTAAATCCAGGAACTTTGGGCCAAATCCTACATACAAACTATAGGCATCCAATTTTATAGAGGGATAGTTAAAGTCACCAAAAATAATGGTGACTTTGTTTAAGGGAAGTTCTTTAAGTATATTTAGGAACTTAACATGATTATCAGAGAATATACATTGGGTCCTGGAACAGGGTATGAAATGGTAACTGATACTTTTTAGTGTGATTTGTATCTCAAAGTTCTTTGGTGGGTCTCTAGGAATCTGCTTAGGGATTATGTGGTCACTTACAAATATGGTGAGACTACCACAGTTGCCATTGGGTCTAAAGGCATAGAAGGCACTAAAGCCAGGTATGGAGGGATTGCTATCTGAAAATTTGAAAAGTTTCATTGATTATACACGTACAGATGCACTTGAAATACAGGAGGGCCTCAAGGTTGGGCATTTTGCTGTTGAGACTCCTGGCATTGAGTACAGCCATCTTGATGTGATCTTGCATTTGATTTTTTTTTTTTGTTAAGATGGGAGGTCCTTTAATTCTTCTCGGCCTAAAAAGACACTATAGTGGCAGCAAAGGTTTTAGACAGTATGCAGAAACCTTGAAATGAGAGGTGCAAACAAACCTTAGCAAAGCAAATAGGGCTGCCCAGCATCATATTCTAGGCTGACACATACTGGATCCCCATGGAAGGATAACAAATATTTAACCAATTGCTGAAACAATTTATCTTTTCTTTGTACTTCAGTCTAATTTCCTGAAGAAGGAAGAATTATGCCCAAGGCCTGCATTTGTGATATGTGTGGAGAGTTCCGACATGTCTCTCTGCATTTCCCTCAGGGGTTTATATGCCAAGTCATTTACATCCACATGGCCCTCCACCATGTCATACATGCTTTTGTTAGGTCTAAGGGCCTTACGAGTCCTTGAGATGTCAAAGATCCTAGCACCTAAAAGACAACTCACCATCGCCCTTTTTTTACACAATCTAGTGAGAACTGAACTGGTGTGTCTGACTAAGGAGTCACAGAAGACGAAGATGTTTTCATATGTATTGTGGTTTAGAGTAGTGGATTTGAGATGAGTTACATCATGGTAAAATGGTTGTGGGTGTATCAATAGGTGATGTGGAGTGTGGCTTGGGAAAAGACCAAATTCTAATGAGTCTTAGAGGTTTAGACAAGGATTTTTATGTATTTAGCATATATGCATGACCTGACTGTACTCTGTTAGTGTACAAGCTGTGGAGAGCTCAAAACAGAAACCCTTTTATCAGTTTCAATACCAGCATAATTTTACACCTTTTCTCTACCTGGTTTCTCCTGTTATCTCCAGTTTCATTAATTTACAAATGCATTACTTTACCTATATATCTCATCACATACTATCCCTCTCTTCAGATCTCTTCAAGTCACTCTCAAGAGCAGCCACGAGTACTCCCTACATTACATCCATGTAAGTTTGTTTCTGAGCTAATATACTAAGGTCTTCTGTATTTTAGCACATACAACATCAAGTGATTCATTAATTACTGCATAGAATTAACTGTCTCACAGTAATAAATGCCAAGAATGCAAACTACATTCATGTTACTTTTAATATTTTGCCAGAATAATCTTCTTGCAATAGTTGTGTGCATCTGAAACTATAAAAGTCATTGGCCTAGCCAAAACTTTCAATCGTTTGTTCTATTTTTTACACAGTACTTCTGCATAAGCTAGTCTGATATTCTGCACTAATTTCTTGGCTATCCTTTTCTAGAGTACTGGCTACATGCTTGGCTGATCTGGGGAATCTCCATGGCTGCTATGTCTCCACATACCTTCCTGCACTGAAGTATGTTCCCAGAGTGAAACCTGGCAGCTGCCAGGCTTAGTTCTGGTCCTATCCTTCCCCACTAAATCTCTCCCGCCTACAGTTATGTTTCTTTCACCAAACTACTCTGTCAGGGAAATGTAACACTGTTTCACTTTAAGCTTGTGAATTGACGTGGAAGCTTTCTAATAATTAGGCTTCTTACTTTATTTTTCTGCTCTGTGCTAGCCCAGATATTTAGCATGCAGGCACAAGCTGACTGTATTCTGCTAAAATGTAAGCTGTGGACTGCTTCTCCACCCCACACACAATTCTCCAATGACCCGCAATTCATTATCTTTATTTGCAACATTCTCCACTCTCAATTTTCCATAAAACCCATCCTTCTTATAGAGAATCACTATTAAAACCTACAATAGTTACTACCTACTCACTACATTTCTCTGACTTTGCAACCCCTTACCTATAAAACCACTAGGTTGTCTCCAAATCAGTTACTACACACACAAACTTTATGACCTAAGCAGTTACAGTATAGCCTATGCATTGCTTGCCCAACACATTCCTGGCATATTTTAATTTGGTTTTAGAACAATAAATAAATCAATTATAAAACAAACAAATAACTATTTACATAGGTCCACAGCTGATCAATACGCCAAAGTTATACATATCAAAAACAATATTTTTCAAACAAGTCTAAGATTAAGCCAATATTTATATGAATGTGCAACATTATAAATTCTCATCTTTATAGTATGTAATTCACTACCGCAAATAATTTTTCCATACTAGTAAATTCAACACTAGAGGGGTTAACTTTACTTTTCCAATTTTAGTAATTACTTTGGGTCTATATTATATTGTCGACAGCTGAAAATGTGGACTCTGAATTGTTCGACACCAAAATGTCGAACTACACAAACAGCGAATGGCCAAATCACCGATTTCTTTCCAATGGAAAGAAATCGGTTGGCCATACATCAACGGCACACACAAAGAAATATATTTAAGTGGGGGGCTTCACCCCCCATACCCCCCACCATGGTGGTCTGTGCCTCCCACACTCCTCTAACTAAATATTCTAACTCCAAGACCGCACTACACTCAGGGAAAGAGCAGGTGTCAGAGAACGGCCAACAGATTTCTTTCCTTTAGAAAGAAATCGGTGATTTGGCCGTTCACTATTTGTGTAGTTGTACATTTTGGTGTTGAACAATTCAGAGTCGACATTTTCAGCTGTCGACAATATAATATAGACCCATTACTTTTCTGGCTATAACAAGAATAGACCAAAGAAGAGGCACATGGGTTTTTGAAAATATCTCAGGAATCAGAGCATTACATAAAAATAGAAGTTATGTTCTTACCATAACGTTCCATGTTAGTTGTCTTCTTCTCGCCTTCTTTCTTGCTGGATGGGGGGGCTCCGACTCGGCCACTCCAAAAGCTCGAGAGTTGGTTCCACCGGCTCGAGGCTCCCCTTATATCCCACAATGCTAGGCGGTATTACCTCAGATCTCGTTTGAAGCTAGGCCCAGCCAATAATAAATCCAGAACTACTGGAAAAGGGAAAAACCCACCTCTATACAAGGAAAGGAATAAGGTGACCTGAAACCTGATGAAGGAATATATGCATAGTATAGCATATACATATATATAATAGAGGTGGTAGAAAGAGAGGTCACAAACAAACTCCTCTAGGTCTGTCCAGGCTAGGGGGAAGGAGGGTGGCAAGAAAGAAGGCGAAGAAGACAACTAACATGGAACGTTATGGTAAGAACATAACTTCTATATGTTAAGTTGTCTATCTCGCCTTCATTCTTGCTGGATGGGACCGTCCCTAGCACCTTGTCCCGGTGGCCTATCGGAACAGACTCTTGAGAACAGTGGAACCAAAATTAGCTCTATGTCTAGAAGCTAGATCCAACTTATAATGAGAAATGAAAGTGTGAGGAGTAGCCCATGTAGCTGCTGCACAAATGGTATCAATAGGCAGCCTGTCTTGGAAAGCTATAGAGGTAGCCAAAGCTCTAGTCGAATGAGCCTTAGGTTTGTTAGGCAACTTTTGGTGTCTAATTTCATACACAAAGGAAATCAGGGATGTTAGCCATCTGGAGAGTGATACCTTCGAAACTGCAAGGCCCTCTCTACCTTCTGCATAAGAAACAAACAATTGGTCAGTTTTTCTGATCTGTTTGGTCCTGTCCAAATAATATCTTAATTGACGATGAACATCTAGCCAATGCAATTTTTGTTCAGACCTATTAGAAAAGTTAGGAAAAACACAGGGAGGTCTATGTCTTGATTTAGATTTGCAGAGGCTACTTTAGGTAAGAAGGATGGATTGGTCCGTAAGGATACTCTATCCTTATGAAACAACAGATACGGTGGTCGACTGCTGAGTGCATGAAGTTCTGAGACCCTTCTAGCTGAAGTAATGGCTATCAGAAAGAGAGTCTTCCAGGATAGCAATTTCATTGAACAAGAAGCTGCAGGTTCAAAAGGGGGAAGAATCAAAGATGTGAGAACTAAATTAAGGTCCCAAGAAGGAGGAGGAGTTCTTATAGGAGGCTTAAGAAGAAAACTCCTTCAAGAACGCTTTGCAAAGCTTGTGAGACATGATGGCAGAATCTGAGATGCCCACATGAAAGTTAGATATAGCTGCCAATTGAACTTTAAGAGTAGAAGGAGATGAACCTGCATGGAAAAGTTCAGCTAGAAAATCAAGGACTGTTTGGATGGGAGCAGTGAAAGGATCTATGTCCCTTCCTTGAGCCCAATAGGTGAAAAGTTTCCACTTACTCAGATAAATCTTCCGAGTGGAAGATTTATGGGAAGCTATCAAAATATCTCGAACAGAGTGAGATATTTGAGGAAGCCTGGCTAAGGTTGGAACTGGAGGAACCAAGCAGTGAGGTTCAGAGAGGGGAGGGAGCGATGTAACTGACCCGACTGATGGATCAAAAGATCTGGAACTAGGTCCAGATGCCAAGGTTGCTCCAACAGAAATTGATGTAGAAAGGGGAACCAAACCTGTCGAGGCCAGTAAGGAGCAATGAGGATCAAAGAGGCCTTCTGAGCGATAGCTTTCTGTATCACTTGAGAGATTAGTGGGAAGGAGGAAATGCATACAGAAGTCCCCGGGCCAAACCTGGACTAGAGCGTCTCTGCTGGGCTGGCCTGGTAACGGAAATAGGGTGAAATAATCTCTGCACTTGCTGTTTTGGGGAGTAGCAAAAAGGTCGCAGCAAGGCTGACCCCACTTGAGAAAAATTTCTCCAAAATAGAATCTTTCAGAGACCACTCGTGAGGCATGAGGATAGCTCTGCTCAACTTGTCCGCGATAAGATTGGACTTCCCGGGGATGTGCGTTGCTATCAGAAACCGCTGAGAAGAAATCGCCCATTGCCACAGTCTGAGTGCTTCTCGACATAGGGGGTAGGACCTGGTTCCGCCTTGTTTGTTGATATACCACACTACAGACATGTTGTCTGTCTGGATTGCTATCGTTCCCAAGGGAAGAGAGTCTTAAAGGGCTTGCAACACTAAAAGCACTGCTCTCATCTCTAGAACATTTATATGCAAGTGGCGTTCGTCTGGTTGCCATATGCCCTGGACTGTTCTGCCCTGATAATGCCCCCCCCACACGATCAGGGAGGCGTCCGTTGTCAGAGTAGCAACCGGAGGGGGAGGGACAAAGGGTCTTCCCAGGAAGAGCTGGGGGGAAGAAATCCACCAAAGAAGATGATTCTTGCATGCTTGCGTAATCACAATGGTGTGGGACATCGGAAGTTGCTGGTACGACCATTGTGTGAAGAGCATCCATTGAAGGATTCTCATGTGAAATCTGGCTAATAGAAGTAGAGGGATAGCAGCCGCCATAATCCCCAGTACTTTCAGAACTAATCTGACTTTGACTCTGTTGCTGTGGAAGAGAGGAGACCAGTTTGTGTATGTCTGCTATTCTTTGGTCTGTGAGTCTCAGACATGTTGACTGTGTCTAGATTTGCCTATGAAGGTAATAGCGACAAGGCGACAAAACAGACTTTTCGCAATTTATTGAGATACCTAACTTTTGACAAATGCGAAATGTGTAGTCTCTGGCAACTAGAAGAAGATGCTTGGTAGGAGCTGTGAGGAGCCAGTCGACTAAGTATGGAAACACCTCGAATCGTTGACATCTCAGGTGAGAAGCTACCACTGCCATGCATTTGGTAAACACCGGGGCAGTGGTGAGTCCAAAGGGCAGGGCTCTGAATTGAAAGTGACTGGTTCCCAGCCTGAAGTGGAGGAATCTCCTGGAGCGCCTGTTCATTTTTATATGATAGTACGCATCCTGGAGGTCTATAGAGCACATCCAGTTTTCCTTTCCCAATAGGGGTAGGATGGATTGTAGCGTGACCATCCGAAATCTTGTTTTCTTGACCGACTTGTTCAAGATACTGAGATCCAAAATGGGTCTCCAGTCCCCTGTTTTCTTTGGAACCAAAAAGAACTTGGAGTAGATTCCGGATCCTTGCTGGTCTGCTGGCAGTGGCTGAATGGCTCTTTTGCAAGCAACTTTGATATTTCCAACGCTGCTTGATCCTTTGAGCGGGTGGAACATCTGGAAGGGATTTTTGATTGATTTGGAATACGAAGAACGGAATGGAATAGCCTTCAGAAATGATGGACTGTACCCACTTGTCTTGAGTTAGGGATCGCCAGGCTTCTGGGTACAGTGACAATCTTCCCCGACTGCCTCCGAAGGTGGACAGTCGGGCAACACCTCAGGGATGCTGGAAGGGCTTATCGGAAAAGGTTTCTCGATTGCCCTGGTTCTGGACCCCCTGCCTCTAGGGCGACATCTACCATTATTGTTCCCCCTCTGCCTCTGGAGGGGAACCGACTCTGTGCGTCAGGCAAAGTCCCTTGAGATTGTTTGCGGAACCACATTTTTCCACTTTTCTGGCCTTTGGGGTAAGGCCTAGAAGGAGTAGAAAATGGACTCCGGCAGAAAGAGTTTTTCCATCCGTCTCGCACCTCGTCAAGGTTTCTTTCACTTGAGGACCAAAGAGGGATGATCCATCAAACGGGGAATTAGTGAACGACGTTTTAAAGGGGTCCGCAAAATTGCATAGCTGCATCCAGGCATGCCGGCGTAAGGCCACACCTGTCCCTGCGGCTCTGCTCGCTCCATCAGCCGCATGAGAGGAGGCGCATGGAGGAGGTAGCTATAGAATTTAGGTAGCCAGCTGAGCGCTCATCTTGTCCTGAAAACCCGCAGCTGTAGGATCCTTTAACATCTCACTCGCTTCCTTGATCAAGTCTCTTTGAAGACGAGTGAAATGACAGAGGTAGTTCAGCTTAACGCATAGCAAAGGTCGCTGACTAAAACATCCGCCTGCACCTGTCCATAGACCTAGATTCCTTGTTAGGAGGATGGACAGGCACCGAAGGATCAGCTAGCTCCTTCTTAGTGGCGGCCGCTACGACCATAGCATCCACAGAAACTCCTTACTCTGAAATTGCTTATCTGCTCGGGCTGTGATAGACTTTGAAGGTCTCCTGGGGGTGGGGCCCACAGAGCCAGGAGCCGCCCAAGCCTTTAGCTACCACCTGCATGAGGGGGTCAAAGGGGGACACCCAGGAGGTGGAAGGGCGAGAGCCAAATGCCTCAAGATACACAGATTCATCCTCCGAGGGGTTAAGGGCTGGCCAATTTCCCTCTGTTTCAGGATCTCTAGAATGTCCGCAAAAGAGGCATCTTCAGAAGGGGAACGGGGAACCCTCGAATCCTCTAAATCCGTGTCAGAGGTGACAGACTCAGGTGAGTCTATGTGCTTCCTCTTGCACTTTCTCTTCCTAGGGGCTCCCCTGCCAATTCAGGAGAGGCCTCGGAAGAGGATGAGATCCCACAGGAGATTCTTGAGGAGCTGGCTCTCTGCGGTCTGGGATGAGGGAGTGAGCAGACATAACCTGAGGCACCAAGAGGGAGGGATGGACGGAGCCGACTGTGGTGTTGAACCGGTTCCAACACACTCCGCATGACCTCGGCACCCCTGTCAGGCAGAGCCAAAGGTCCCCGCCCAAAAGCTGAAAACTCCCTCGGCACCGACAGCGATGGCTCCGAGGCCGATGCGGAGCCGAACTCACCAGCGCCGAGCTGAGAGGGAGAGCGGGTCGGACAAGGGTCCGATGCCACTCACCCCTCGAGCTGACGAGGGAAGTCCGGCGCCGAGATTCTTCCAAGGAAGAAATCGAGCCGACGGAACCGAAGACAATTGTATCGGTTCCGACGCTACCACAGTCTCGGTTCAACGCCCGGCCCGAGCTCAAAGGAGTCGGAGGAGGAACATTTTGAGGATAGGGTTAAGCATCGACTGATGAGTCGGGCTCTGAAGCATTTGGGCCAGTGCCTCGACTTAAGAAGTCGACTCACTACCCTCTGAAGGTCATGATCAGAAAGCCTTGATGATCTAGAGGAGTGAGATCTATGGCTCCGCTCAGACAGCAAGGAGATGCTGGAGCCGAATGAATGGAGCCAAGGGACGGTGACCTGACCTCTTTCTAGATGTCGGTTCCGATGGTCTGATCGGAGCCGACTCAGAAATTTAATGCCTCGGCTCCAGCCGGAGCCGAGGGAACCACAGAAGTAGCAGTTCGAGTCTCATCGGCTCCAGCCGGAGCCGATGTTGTAGTAGACTTCGATGTCTTAGGCGCCGACTCAGTAGCTGGAGTCAAGACCTAGGAGCCTTAGAGGGTTTACCCGAAGAAGCAGTCGGGGGACCCTCAGGCTTAAGCAAGCCCCTTAAAATAAGCTTGTTCTTTCTTTCCTGCAGGACTCTAGGGCTGAAGCCATGGCATACAGCACAAGAGTCCTGCAGGTGTAAAGGTCCCAGGCAGTACACACAAGAAGTGTGACCGTCTGTCAGAGACATTTTCTGACAGCACGAGTCACACTTCTTGAAGCCTGAGACCTTCGAATCCTTGGACATATCAAGGAACAAGTGTAACCACACACAAACACACCGATTACACTATACACTAAAAACAGAAAACTTAAACTAAATAATTTAGCTATTTAGTATTATTAAAGTCCCTACAGAAAACACATACACTCCAAGGGGATGGGAGGGCCCGAAGGCCTAAGGGAAGAACATATAAGTTCTTAAGGTAAAGAAAGGTTAAGAACTAGAAGATAGTGATCAAAGACCTTTAAGGTAAGGGGAAACTGTATGGAAAACTAAACTAAAGGGTTTTTAAACAACTTTTTAAACTATTTCCTACACTAACCTGAAGCCAGTGAAGCAACACGTCTCGATAGCTGTAGCGGCAAACGAGATCTGAGGTAATACCGCCTAGCATTGTGGGATATAAGGGGAGCCTCGAGCCGGTGGAACCAACTCTCGAGCTTTTAGAGTGGCCGAGTCGGAGCCGAGGTCGGCTCCGAACCCATCCAGCAAGAATGAAGGCGAGATAGACAACTTAACATCTAAAGATTTAGAAATATTACATTTATCTGACCATAGAGCTTGAATGAAATTATTAATTTCTTTCCAAAAAGGGGAGATGACTTCACATTCATATACCATACATGTGACATCAGCTATTAATTCAGAATCACATCTCTTGCATTTAATTTTATTTGATTTACACATAATTCTAATTTTGTTAAGAGTGACAAAAGTCCGGTGTACGAATTTCCAAGTAAAAATTTTCCAGTATAATAAAGATGTAACACCACGGCAATTGAATCCATGCGCCAAGTCATATGCCGACCTTGTGATCACGTATTGGGAGTTCACTTACATTTTGGCCAACTCACAATATACTACCTATATTAAATATTATAAACGTTTTGTTGATGATATTTTTTTTGTTTGGGGAGGCACAGTAGATAAGCTGAATGAATTAATTGAATATATTAATGGTATAACGACCTTTTTGTCATTCACGGGCAACTGGTCCCTTGATGTGTTGTTATGTAAAGTAGGTAATGTTATTCATACAGAGAAGTTTAGGAAAAGCTGCAGGAAGAACAACCTGCTACATTGCAACAGTATGCATACTCCACATATTTATTGTAATATAGGCAAGAGTCAGGCTTTGAGAGCTTCGAGGCTAACAAGCCAAGATATCGTTTTTCAGGAAACTTTAACAACCCGTGAACAAGAACTTAGAGCCAGAAATATTACCTTGATGAAGTTAATAAGCTATTTGATAGCAGTGTTACCAATAGAGAGAGACAAGGTAAACCTTTTTTTAAGAGGAACAATAGTGTGGATAATCAAGGAAAAAGAGACAAAAAACCCAGCGACAATGGTGAATAGGTTAGTTATTCCATTCACAAATAACAAAAAGATAACACAAGATTATTAATAGGAATTGGAATATACTAACTATAGATGAAAAGATTACGGAAGTTGTGGGTGCCACACCTAAGTTCTCCTACAAGAATACGAAGTCACTGAAAAGACTTTTGTGCTATGATAGAAGCAAGAAAGAGGATACATTCAGTGAGGAAAGGAATTTTTCCCTGTAGAAATTGCTATCAATGTTCTTATATGGATAGTGACAATATCTTTGTTCATCCAGATACAGGAAATATATATACACCATTGATCATTATGCACTTTGTAGATCAAGGGATTTGATATATTTAGCGGTATACCAGAAATGTAGTACCTCCTTTTATGCAGGTAAAACCAATAGAACCCTAAGAGAGCAGGTTAAGGAACATATATACGCCATCAATACAGAAGATGATAGCAATGCATTAGCTAAACATGTAATGAATAGTGATACAATCCATAAGTTCACCTTTCTTGCGAAAGAGTTGATTAATAAGAAGATTCGATTAGGTGACATCAGAAATTATACTGAGAAGCAAGAGGGTAAATGGATTATGAGGCTACAACCTGACAAAGCCCATGGGCTCAATGATAAGGTTTCTCTGAAACCTTTCTTAGCTGAACGACCCTTTGCTGACTAGACAGTTTAGTGTTATAAATTTTTCATTTGGTGTCTTTTACACGCAAGTTCGGTGGAGTGCATACATGTTATATTGTACATTGTATATTTTTATTTTATTGTATATGGCACATTTTTTAGATAGTATTAATAATTACTAATAATTGTTAGTGAGATGTTTTTGGGAAACAGTGGTTTTTACTTTTTTAATAAAACATTATGTGTTTTAAATATAAGTTTAATATAGTTAGAGACCATAGAATTGCTTTGTAGCCTCCTTTTATTAGTTAATATTTATTTATGTATTTTTTGAGTGTTTTAATAGGTCTGTCAGTGCTTTTGAAGTGTTTACAAACTTATGTTTTATGTTTCATATTGATTAGGTTTTAGGACTAGGTAGGTCATTTTATCTGAATGGCATGCTCGTAGGTTTTTAGTGGATGTTGTTTTTAATAGAATGTTGTTTTTGAATGGGCATACTTAGGTCATTGATTTGTATTTAATTGAGAGCACTTTACACATTCATTAAGTCTGAAGAAGTGTTCTGCTGAACATGAAAGCACTTACTTGTTTTATTTTTTCTCTTGTTGTTTTTTAATAAATGGTCAACTTCGATTGTCATGGTGTTGCCTCTTGTGTTTGCCTATGGATTTTGATTGTTTATTCTTTAAAGGCACTTTACCCTTGACTGCTCTACCTTGAACTTTGAATAATAAAGATGTAGCTTTATCTGTAGATTTTAATACTATTGTCTTGTATTCTACACTGAAGTTTTCATTATTAATTTTTGATGAGTAGTTCCAAAAGGAATTGTCTAAATATGTGAAATCTAACTTAAGAGTTTTATAAATTTGTGACAAATATGATTTATTTTTCATTGCATTATTATTAAGCATTCCAATAATTTGGGGAATTGTTTCTTATTGAGGATAAATATCTTATCAATCTCGAAGTCTCTAAATATTTCTAAAATTAACTAATTCTCAGAATCTTGATTGTATTTGGACCTTAAATTTTCAACTGTATCTATACAGTACATCAGTACCATTATATTACATTACTTTGTTGTTCCAATACTAGCATTTTGTTGAAGTTATGAGTTTCTAAGCAGTCATTTGTATATGAAATTGGAAACATAGAAAATATTAAGTCTTTAATACAATGGTTTGAATATGTGAACTTTTGGAAAGAGGAAATTATGTTATTTAAATAAGGACTTTGAGAAGAGGGTGTAATTCCATTTATGCAAAAATCTTTTAGTAATTAGATAAACCTGTTAGGGTGTATTTATCTATGACTGATTGTAATATATTTATTATCTACTAATATTATTTCTTGATGCATTTGTCTCCATTTTGAATCATAAGATGAATTTATCCAGAACGCTATAACTTTTATAATTCTTGAAGTTTCATCTGATTGAATATCAGGGAATCCTATTCCCCCATTATCCCAACCTTTTCTATGCCAATCAAAGGAAGATCTTGGTTTATTAACAGGATGCCAAAAAATGTAGTAGTATATTATTTATCATGCTCATCATTTCTTTGGGTGGAGACAGTACTAAAGAATGTAAGACAAACAATATTTTAGGGAATATTACCATCTTAATAAGCATTAATCGTTCTTCCATGGCAAAGAAAAATGTGTTCCAATTTGTGACTAAACTTAAAATTTTATCAACAACCTGCTAAAAGTTTGTTTGTATAATTTCTTTACTATTAGACATAATAGTTATACAAAGGCATTTCATTTGATTGCTATTCCAATTGAAGTTAGAATATTTTTATATTTTCTTTAGTTTTATTAATTATAATTATATCTTAAGTTTGAGATGTCTTCAGACTAACAGAATTATATGTTATAATGATTTTTTATATTACCTATTGTTAGTAAAATATCACCAGCAAAGAACTGAATCTCTAGTTCAAAATCTTCTTTTATTTCGATACCATTAATGTTGTTACTAGATATAATACTATTAGCAAAAGGTTCTATAGCTAATGCAAAAATTAAACGCCATAATCAATAGCCTTGTTTTGTGCCTCCCTTTTTGTAATTTAAAGGAATTAGAAAGAAAATAACATTTCAATATAAGCACAAGAGTTATTGTATAACTTAGAAATTAATGCAATTAGCTCAGGTGAGAAATTATAATTGTTTTAAACAGGTATGACCAATTAACTGAGTCAAAAGCCTTCTCTAAATCGAGACGAATGATAGAAAGTTCTTTTTTATTTTTATTTGCATAGTCTATTAATACATGTATTCTTATTATATTATCCTGTACTTGTCTATTTAAAATAAACCGAGTATGATCATTGTTAATTAGTTTAGGTATAAATAAATAAATTCTGTTAGCTAAAATGGACATGAACATCATACAGCCCACATTTAAAAGTGAAATGAGTCTCTATGAGGTGCACTTTGCAAAATCCTTATCTCATTTTAAAATAGGTGACATAAAAGGATACCGTCCATGATGGGGGAGTTTAGAAGTTGTTTTTATTCTCTATAAACCTTATCTAATATTTTAACTGCATCATCCAGAGTATTTTATATATAGTTCTGGTATAAGACCATCTAAGCACAGTACCTTATTATTTTTTACATTTTTCATTTGATCTTTTATTTCTGTTAAAGTGAAAGGTCTATCAATTTTTTATTTGTTCACTTGTTATTTTACTATTTATATTTTCACTTAGAAAAGTTTCAACTAACGATCATTATCTAGGTTATCTGTATTATTTATATTTTCATACAATATTTTAAAGCTCTTGAGAATACGTTTAATATCTGTTCTTATTTCTTATTATGTGTGTTATAATATCTCTGATGGGATTTAATTTATTCATTTTCATTGATCTAAGAGCAAGTTTATCCAAGCTTAAAGGGTTTACTGAACATGCCTGAAGTTTAAGTTTTTCCAGGTTTATTGAAACTTTATGATTTAGAATTTCAACATATTTTGTTCATAGATTAGTGGGCTAACTGCCCTTGTGGGCCATTTTAAGCCTCGCCATTTACCTCATGTGAGAATCAAACCCTGCACCTTGTGTCTGTAAGGTAAACACTTTTACCATTATACCAACCACCTGCCCCTTTATATTTTTAAGTTCAGACTGACTGACAATGTCATTTGGTTTTAGATTTAAATGTGTGTCTCTTTTGGTCTGTAGTGTATTCAATTCTTTTCCCATTATATTGTTTTACTAATATACCAGCTTGTAACTCTTTCATTTAAGTAAGCCTTTAGTGAATCACAATGTCAGATACTTCAAAATTCATGTTTATTTCTATGAAAGTTTTGATCTCTTTAACATACCAATCCTTGAATCCTTTTATTTTAATAGTGCATGCTGGTAATCTCCTGCTGTGTATTAAATTAAAAAGAAGTTATGTCTTACCATAACATTTCATCTGTGTTGTCGATCTTCATCTATTCTTGACTGATGAGTTACGGTTCCGATCCTTGGAATTGGTCCAGCCACTGTATAGCTTCCGCCAGCCAAAATCACTCGAGCTAAAGGTCTATCCATAATACCCCTCTACATTACTTCAGGGCGAGTTTGCAATCTTATAGAAGGGAAAGTCGCCATATCCATATATATATATATACACATAGATAGAAATTAAAACACCATGAAGAAGCCATGTTAAAGGAGTATCCTTACTGAAGACCCAGAACAAAAATCGCTCCACCAGGAGTTCCCAGGAGGGGGAAGGAGGGAGGGATTTCAAGAATAGATGAAACTCGACAACACAGATGGAACGTTATGGTGAGACATAATTTCTTTACTTGATGTTGTCAATCTTCATCCAGCTCCAGCTACTTTAAATCCTGGGTGGCCCTATGAAAGAATATTCCTGATCTGAGAACCACAGAACCAAAGATGGCTCTTCCCCTCACGACCAAGACCAATTTGTAATGAGTGATAAAGGTATGCAGAGTAGCCCATGTTGCTACTGTGCATATTTCATCCATGGAAGCCTTTGAATGAAAAACAGCTGAAGTAGCCATGGATCTAGTAGAATGAGCCTTAACCGGCATTGGTAATCTTAGGTTGTTTTTGTTACAAATGAAAGTAATGCAATCTCTTAGCCATTCTGACAAAGTAACCTTAGACAGAGATTTTCCTAAGGTTATCCCAGCAAAGGAAATAAATAACTGTTCTGATTTCCTGAATTCTTTAGTTCTACTGAGGTAAAAACATAACTGTGTACGTCTAACAAGTGTAGGCAGTATTCATCTTTGTTGGTAAAATTTGGAAAGAAGACTGGTAAGTCTAAAGTCTGACAGATGTTGGAATCACCTTCGGAATAAAGGATGGACTGGTCCTGAGTGCAACTCTATCTTTAGGGGAAAGTAAGTAAGGGGGCTTTAAACATAAGGCTTGCAGTTTGGATACTCATCTTGCAGAGGTCAGAGCTATAAGCAGAAGTGTTTTCCAAGAGAGAAACTTCAAATCACAAGTAGCTGCCGGTTCAAAGGGATTAAGTACCAGTGACTGTAGAACAGTCAGGTCCAACGGTGATAGAGAATCTTTAAATGGTGGCCTTAATCAAATAGTTCCCTTGACAAAGACCTTACACGGTCTATGTGAAATTAATGGTAGGTCTCCAAATCCATTATGAAAATCAGAGATGGCAGCAAGAATTACCTTAACAGTACAAGTGGAAACTCCTTTTGCAAACAGGATGGCCAGAAATTCTAATACATTTTCCACTGGAGCTGAAAAAAGGTCGAGCCCATTATCACAAGCCCAGACTGAAAATCTCTTCCACTTTCTAAGGTAGAGTTTCTTGGTGGATGGTTTATGTGATGAAAGCAAATTTTTTCTCACTGAGGAGGGTATATCATTATGCCTGGTGGCTAATGGAATTAGAGGAACCATACAGTTAGCTTGAGACTTTGAAGAGTGGGCTGCACCAATCCCCGAGGGTGAGGTAGAAGGTCTGGAACTGGGTCCATAACCCATGGACAGTGAACTAGATGAGACCATAGGAAGGGAAAAATCTGTCAAGGCCACTAGGTGCAATGAGAATTACTTTGCTTCTCAACCTGGCTGCTTTCTTAAGAAAAGGCAGAATCAGAGGGCAAGGAGGAAATGCACAGAGGAGACCCGGGGGCCAATTGAGAAGATAGTCTCTTGGGGACTCCCCCTGAGGGAGGATCAGGGCAAAATATCTTCTGCACTTGTTTTGGGGTGAAGCAAAAAGGTCGCAGCAAGGCTAGTCCCACAGATGAAAGATCTTCGCTATCATAGGATTGAGAGACCACTTGTGAGGCAAAAGAATGCACCTGCTCAGTTTGCCCACAATCATGTTTGAACTCCCTGGGATGTGCATTGTCATTAGAAAGCGATTTGCAGACAATGGCCCATTGCCATACTTGGGATGTCTTCTTGACAGAGGGGATAGAATGTGGTTCACCCGTTTGTTGATATACCAGACTACAGACATGTTGTCTGACTGAATTGCAATTGTCCCTTGAGGGAGGACAAAGTGAAATGCTTCCAACTCTAGAAGCATCGCCCTCAACTCCAGGAGGTTGATATGCAGATTGGGCTCTAACATGGACCCAGTGCCTTGGACTGTCTTTCCCAGATAATGCCCCCACCACCCCATCTGGGAAGCATCCATGTGGTCACTATGGCTTTGGGTTAAGTAGGGACAAATGGGCAGCCCAAAGAATTTGTTCGGATTCTATCCACCAAGACAGGTCTTTTTTGCAGTAACTGGTGATAATTATGAGATGGTTCATCAGGTGAGTTAATACGGACCACTGATTCACTAGTAGCCATTGTAGTAATCTCATGTGTTATCTCCCTAAGGGGACCAAAATTACTGGCATCACCATAGACCCAAATGTTTGAAGCATCAGTTGAACTTGTACTCTGAGGTCAGGAGAGAACGGACCTGAGATTTTACTCTGTTCAACCTGTGAGCAGGTAAGAAGGCTACATAAGAGAGCATGTTTAGACGAGCTCCTCTAAATTCCATATCTTGAGAAAGAGTCATTTGGGACTTTGATCGTGATGCCCAAGTTGATGAACAACTGCAAGATGATTTCTATCGCTTGTAGCAGATGTCTGGTGGAAGCAATGATGAGCCAGTCATCTGGATAAGGAAACACCCAGAATCTGTGCCGTCTCAAGTGAGCTGCTACTGCTGCCATACATTTAGTGAACAGTCTGAGGACTGTGGTGAGACCAAAAGGCAGCACCCTGAAATGATAGTGACTAGCACCTAGCCGGAAGCGGAGAAACCTTCTTGAATGTTTCCCTATTGTTATGTGGTAATACGTGTCTTGAAAGTCTACAGAGCACATCCAATTATTTTCTTCCAGATAGGAAGTATTGACTGAACCGTGATCATTCGGAATTTGGACTGTTGAACAAATTTGTTTAGAATGCTGAGATCCAGAATTGGTCACCAGTCCCATCTTTCTTGGTGCTAAAAAGATTCTTGAGTAAAATCTGAATCCTCTCTGGTCTGGTGGG
This sequence comes from Protopterus annectens, assembly GCF_019279795.1. Lineage (NCBI taxonomy): Eukaryota > Metazoa > Chordata > Ceratodontiformes > Protopteridae > Protopterus > Protopterus annectens. The sequence goes on along the minus strand of NC_056730.1, from coordinate 353,334,574 downwards.
ACTTCTTGGATGACTCTTGTCTAGCAGCTTTTGTACTTCTAAGGCTGCTTGGTCCTTCTGATTAGGTGGAATATCCGGGATCCTTGATCAAGTTCTTGGGTAAAGGGAGCAGGGGATAAGGTAACCACTGGAAATTATTCTCAGCACCCAGGCATCTATGGTTATATGTCACCAGGCTGATGGCTGCAAAGAAAATTTTCCCCCGACTTCTTCCAGAGGCAAGCAATTGGGCCTCCTTTCAGGAGTGCTGGTAGGGTTGACCAGAGAAAGACTCCATGGATCCCTGGTTCTACGGGCCACCTCTGCCTCTAGGATGGTGTCTTCCATTTGAAATTCCACCTCTGCCCTGAGGCTTCTAGGGCTTCTTAAACTACATCTTCCTGCTCCTTTGATTCCTGGAATAGGCTTGTTGAGGAGCAGAAAAACATATACCAACAGCAGAGAGAGTTTTTCCATTTTTCTCACACCTGGATAGAGTTTTCTTAACCTTGGCACTGAACAAAGATGAACCATCAAATGGAGCATTGATGAAGGAAGATTTGAATGGCTCCACAAACCCACACAGGTGCATCTCAGCGTGTCATCGAATAGCAACGTCTGAACCGGCTGACACAGTTGCCCCTTCAGCTGCACATGCGATGAGCCTCATGGACGAATTAGATATAAATTACATATAGACTCCAGAGTAGCTAGCTGGGAGGCCACTTTTTCCTGGACCCCCTCAGTCACAGCTCCTGCTAGGGCATCCAATAGCACTTGATCAGATCCATCTGGAGCCTAGTAAAATGTGCCATGAAGTTCAAGGACCTAATAGTAAAGGTCGATGATGCGTAGACTCACTTCTCAAATTTGTCCATTGCCCTCAACTCTCGGTTAGGGGGATGAACAGTGGAACTTTCCTCAGCTAGTTCCTTTTTAGTGGCAGCTGCCACCACCATGGCATCTACTGCTAAGACTTTCACCCAATGTTGATGATCTCTGGTGCTGACAGAATTCTATCTGATCTCTGGGAAATTGGTTCTATCGAATCAGAAGCCTTCCAAGCCTGCTGAATGATCAGCTTAACAAGATTGTCAGTGGGAGGAGTCACCCAGGAAGTAGATGGGTGAGCTCCAAAGGCCTGCTAGTACACAGATTCCTCACAGGAAGGGTCTTTGGACTTCAAGTTACCAATCTGTTTGAGGATTTCCAGGTCTCCAAAAGAGACGCCTTCAGGGGGTGACCAGGGCAACCCTCCACCTCATCGAAATCTGTGTCCTCAGTAACAGATTCTTAAGGGGAGTCTAGATGTTCTTCTTACATAGTCTCTTCCGAGGGGGCTCATCAGTGGGAATATCTGAGGAGGCCTCGGAAGAAGGGTGGACTTTCGATGGTAATTCTTGCAGCCTTGGAGCTCCCTCATTGGGAACTGAGGTTGGTGCAAGTTCTGGAAGGACAGGGGTCAGAGGGTGAGACTCCGGTAACTGAGAAGTAGCAGTGGCCAAGGCTCTCTCCATGGCTTGGAAAGCAAGCCCCCCTGAGGAGGGACAGGAGCACAGAACAGAGACCAAGAAACTCAGAAGCATGGTCATACCCTGCCCCAAGAGACCCACCTCCAAGCCCAGAGCCAAGGAAAGACCTGCAGCAAACCCCCCAGACACGATGGCAGAGGACTGACCCTGGGGACCCATCAGTTTCGATGGCACTTAGGGAGTCAGAGCCATGCCCGGTACTGAAGACAAAGATGTTGCCAGCGCCAAAATCATTGGAGTGTCTGGTTCGAGTCGACAGCTATAAAGGTTGTGAGGAGCTCACGGGAGGAATATATGTAGGGGTACAGGGAGAAAATTCCCCTGCTCTCGGAGGGAGAGGGGGCTGAGAAGATGGATTAAGACCCCTAGCTGTCAGATGCTGGTCCACCAACCTCACATCTTCATGTTCGGAGAGACTCCTGGTGGAGCGAACAGACAATCCTGAAGGAGAATCAGGTCTTTCTAAGTAGGAACTTGGAAGATGACTCAGAAATAGGTCGACTGTGTGGGAGTATCTTATCCTGGGTGTATGGAATGCTTCAGGCTTCGACACAGTGGGATAGATTATGGACTGCAGTGCCATAGGAGATGTAGGTACTGATGTAGTAGCTGATAAGGTCGGTGCCAGTATAGCTGGTACTGGTGCCAAAGTCGGTGTCGGTGTCGTAGTTGGTAACTATGTCAAAACAAGTGTCGATGGTACCAAAACAGCTGGTGCTGAGGACTCAGTACATTCCAAGATTTTTGGAACCTTAGATTTTGGTTCCATAGAAGATTCACCTGAAGAGCTTTTATGCTTTTTTTGGTGCTGGTGCAGATGGACATGTCGGCACCAAGCGACTAAATTTTGAAACAGAGACCAAAGGTGACTGGTCAGCCTTGGACAAGGCTTCTTCAAAGGGTGGCTTAAGGAGCCCTTTAAGAATAAGCTTATTCTTACGGTCTGCCAGGATTCTGTTACTAAAGCCCTGGCATATAGAAAAGCCACTGTCAAGATGAAGTGCATCTAAGCAATATACGCATTTCTCATGCTCGTCAGAGTTTGGCATTTTTCAGCCACACTCGTGGCACTGTTTAAAGCCTGTGGTAGATTCCAACTTATTTGCCATGATCATCAAAAAATGGGGGGAGGGTAGACAAGAAAGACAGACCCACTCACACAGAAAAGAAGAATTTTACCAGTGATGGTAAGAAAGATTAACTATCGGTAAGTTAGAGAAGGGAAAGAAACTACCAGCTATGGTAAGTGAGAAATACCAAGTGGTATAAGGGACACAGAAAAGGGGAAGACGCTTGAAAAACAAACTACTATCTTCACTAGAACAAAAATATTAAAGGAGAAAACTTTAAATATTAAAATATTGAAAATTACAGTTATATTTCAAGAAGAATACACTTATCTGCGAGAGAGAGTCAGCTGATGCATCTTTTTACAAGAGCGGTAAATGCGATCTGAGGTAATGCAAAGAGGGGCATTATAGGTAGACAATTAGCTCGAGAGTTTTTTGGCTGGCACGAGTTATATAACGGCCGAATCGGTTCCGCGGATCGGAACCGTAATCCATTAGTCAAGAATACATGAAGATTGACAGCATCAGATATAACATTAAAGATTATAGCATTATGGTCCGATAATGGACATGAAACTATTGAAATTTCTCTGATATGGGATAGCAGATTGTTTGAGACACAAATTTTATCAATATTTGTGTTCCATATCTATATGAATAATAGGTAAATTGAAGTGAGTCTGTTTTCCTTAGGTCATACATATCCTTTAAATTTACAAAATGTGTTAAGCATTTGGCTGAAGATGTGATTCTCAGCTTTCTATCTGCAGAATCTTTGATAAAATACAATTAAAATCACCAGCCATGATGACTTCACCTTTCATGTAATAGGCTATAATGTCTAAGTAATTCTTTGTATCTTTAGCTCCCACCCCTGGAATCTAATAATAGTTCACCATTGTATATAGGCTTTTGCTCCATTCAGTTATAACAATACTTAACATACTATTTTATTAACTTGTGTATCTTTTACTTTAGGCGGTACTGATGTGTTCTTCCATAAAACGAGGGTGCCTCTTTTTTGGCTCAAAAGCCAGAACCTGCTGAAACCAAATAATTCTTTAATGAAAGTGCATTTACATCTTTATTAAGTAAATGTGTTTCCTGTAAAAATACAACTTTATATAATTGAAAATATTTGAACAGACTCCCCCTCTTTACTGGATTATTCAATCCATTAATATTAATAGATATGCATTTAAAATCAGACATTTATCTAAGAGAAAAAAATCCTACAGGTATAATGAAATCACATTTATGTACAGAACGTATTATATACTTTACATACAACAATATGAAATCTTCAGCTATGGACAAAACATGAAACAATAAAAAAAAATTACCCGATTATACAACCCTAAAACATTCTACCATGGAACAATGTATTCCTAGTTTGTTGAAAAAGATGAACAAACTACCTCTCAAACTCTCCATTAGACTAGCAATGCTTAGCTCATGCATCTGATTCATATTAATGTGTCTCATATTTTAGTTTGCATCATCTTAAAAAAAGCCTGTCAGTGAGTTATGAATAAGAAAAGTTAAAACATGTATTCAGAATTTTTACTATATGTTGACTAAACTGAATATCTCTAGATCTGTGTTTCCCTGTACCTCACATTATCTCCCTGGTCTACTATAATGAGGAAGTCAGTTGTTATTTTCATATTTATAATAAATATGTTTATTTACTATGTGTAAAGTGGTTCACAGGATCATGTTGTGTCTTTCGGCTTTTCCCGGTTAGGGGTCGCCACAGCGGAACTCCGGTCCGCTAATGATTGGCAGTAGATTTTTACGTGCCGAGTTGCCGGCCCTGACGCACAACCTTCAACGAAGGTACGCCCATTCACACATGTCTCCACACAGAAGACACTCTAGCTGAGAATCGAACAGGACAACGTCTTACTGTGAGGCGACAACGCTACCGCAGCACCACCACCGCAGCATGTTCACAGGATCATAAGTTCATAAATTAGTACCGGGCTAAATGAGAAGTAGCAGTGGCTAACTGCCCTTGTGGGCCATTCCAAGTCCAGCTAATTAGCACATGGGAGAATCAAACCCTGCACCTTGTGCCTATAAGGTGAACACCTTAACTACCACGCAAACCTCCCATCCTTGCAGATACATTTATATTCTTTAACTATACACATATTGACTTATTCTAACCTCTTTCTATTTCTATACTACGTCTTGTAGTATTACTATATTCCTAGAATTTATATTTCATCTACAATTCTAGTGTAGAATATCATGTAATAGAACATTTCTGTTTACCCTTGTATACTTGATAACCTTTAAATCTAGTACTACTGTTAGAATCAGTCCTATTTTTTTCCTTAAATGTCATGTCTAATAGTATCTGAACAAACATCTGAAAAATCTTCCCTTTTAAGATTTGAAGTTTCCATAATAAATTGTTCAGAGATTAAGATTTGTTATCATTAAACGAGAATAGCAGAGAAACACAATCCTAATTTTTTTATCATGTGTCTTTTTATAGGCTAGTACATAAAGTATCTTTTCAGTATACTGCAAGCATTCAGAACTATTTAATAAATGACAGTGGTTTAGAATGCAATTCACTGTCTTTAGCTTATTATCTAACTTGTATTCACTGACATCTTAGGATATGACTCAACGTATTATGATTATTTACCTTTAGACAGGAAGAAGTAACCTGGACAGTTCTTATAATTTTCAGAATTCCCACAACATCACAAAAGTGCTCAGGACTCTAATTAAGCTGCTTCAAACTGGTCCTCATGACAAGAGCTTGCAAATGAACCTTTTATCAGCTACTATTCACAGACAACATTCATGCTAGCCCCGCACCATAAATCAATCTCTCAAACCCTTCCAAATCACTAAAGAAAACAACAAAAAACATTTCAAAGTATGTTAACCACTAAAAAGCTATTCAGTAAGCACTATTTGTATAAGATGTTTAATATAAAGCAGATTGTCACTTTTTTAAAGGAGATATACTATATAAACTTGCATTAAAAGAAAGACAGTTATGTATTTTCCAGGTTTAACTTGTAAAACTCGAACAAATATATGATAAAACAACTAGATTTACCAGTAACCTTCCATACAAATCCCACCACTGCCGTGCTCAAAAACAAACTGAGTGGCTTGAATTCCCCCACCTCCTTCTTTCCCGGCTACAAACCACTCATTCTCTGCTAAATAAACCCACTTGCAGTCCGTCCCTATCCTCACTAATGTTATTCTATGCACCTACGCATACTCTCCACAGCTCCGACCAACTACTCCTTGACACTTATAAACTTAATAAAAACATTGGTAAACTACTTTACAAAAGTACAGTGTCCCAGGCCTGGAACAAACTCCCTCTAAATATTCGAAAAATCAAAAACTTAACTTGCTTCAAAAAAGAATTGAAAACTTACCTTGCAAACCTTAGCTCCCGTCCATGCCAAGACCATACCTAGCCTCTCTTTTTTTCTTTTACCCCAGTGAGAAGCATTTCATGGGCTTCTTTTTCCTCTTGTTTACTTAAATAACAGCACATACAGGTCTTATGTTTTACATCAATTGTATGTACTTACTATATATTTTTTTAATTTACTTTCCAGTACTGTGAATTATCTTTATAAACGCCTGTGAATGTCTGTGTTTACTTTCAGCATCTTGCAATTGAGTGCAACCTTTTAGCAACTATTCATCTTCTTTACTGTCTTGTCGGATTGTTACATTTTTAATCTGTATTTTTTTTTTTTAATGAATCTGTGTAAACTATATTTTGTTCACTTTTTGTTGGAGCTTTTCTCCTCGGGTCTCCACTGAAAATGGGCCCTTGGCTCAGTTGGACTAAGCCAGTTAACAAATGGCAAATAAATAAAAGTGTGAATGTTACTCTAATTATTTGATAACATTCCAATAATTACTTTTATTTATATAAGAAACTATATTTTTTTATATTTTGTTTATAACACACCATTAACTTTCCTGGGTGTTACTGCATGTCAAGTACATTATGAGTAGCAGGCATTCAGAACAATGTAATTACTGACAGTGATTTAGAATGCAATTCACAGTCTTTTGCTTATTATCTAACTTGTATTCTTTGACATCACAGCATATGATTCAAAATATTACGATTATTCCTTTTAGACAGGAAGAAGTAACCTGGACAATTCTTAGAATTTTCAGAACTCCTGCAGCATCACATAAGGGCTCATGACTAGTTTTCATGAACAGTCCATCAGTTACAATTCACATAAAAATGCCTACAAGTGAATCTAAGCTAACTCTGTGCCACATATCAATCCCACAAACTCCTCCAAACTACAAAAAAAAAAAAAAAAAAAACATTTCAAAGCATCTTAATTATTAAAAAGCTATTGTATTTAAAGAAATAACATTTAATGATTCAGTAAGCACTATGTGTATGCAATGTTTAATATAAAGCACACTGTCATTTTTTTGAGGGAGACATTGCATATAAACTTGCATTAAAAGAATGACTGTTATGTGTGATCCAGGTTTAACTTGTAAACGTGTGAATGTTACTCTTACTATTTGATATCACTCCAATAATAACATTTATATACATGTAAAAGCCATATTTTTATACTTTGTTTATAACATAGCATGTCCTTCCTGTGTGCTATTGCATGTCAAGTATACTATCAGTAGCACACAACTGGACCATTTTAAGAACTCAGTGTAACTCAGCATGCCTCTTTAGTGTCATTTGTTGCATCTTGTATTATATTTAATAGTATATTACTCAACTACGCCAAGATATTATAAAGTGTGCCATCTAACACAAGTTTCACCATAATAATGATTAATTTTTAATAAAATTAATAGTTTAAACTTTTAAACTCTAAATGAAAATAAGTGGCTTTAATTTCATATATAGATAAAAGAATCAAACTGACATTTTAAAAAGGGGACTAATAACACTCACTCATAGATAACACTCATAGATTCATACTAGGCTAACTGTCCTTGCAAGCCATTTTAAGCCTAGCCAGTTATCCCTTGTGAAACTTGAACTTTGCACCTTGTGTTTGTAAGGCAAACACCTTAACCATTAGTCCACCCTCCCAACCAACCATTTGAAGTAGGGAAATACATAAATAAATGTATCTTCCAAGGTGTTAAACTTCTTTCCTTCTTGGAAGTGAGTCCTTATATTTGCAGGAAACAAGATTTGTGCTTTAATATTGCTTTTTTACACTTTTAAAAGTGACACACATGCTTTTCTCTTTGATATCACTAATGTTGAAGAATCAGTGTCAAATCTTCTAATATTTTCTTTAATTTTAAGTGAATAATTAGTCCACGCAGCTTTTAAGACTAAATCCTTATCCTGACTTCAGAAAAATCTTACGATCATTGACCATGGTGAAGGTGTTTTTAAGATGAGTTGGAAAGAGATCTGTGTGTCCTTTCAATGTCAAAGGTAAAAGCTTCAGGCAGGTTCAAAGTTTGAGGCAGTCAAGTATTAAGGAACTAAATCATACTGTCTCGCTCTTCATTTTTAGGAATCCTGTAAATCCTGATTTTATTTCTTCTAGATCTGCTCTTTAAGTTGTCTATTTTTTCCCTGGAATAAGTTTGGTTTCAGAAAAAAATCAGTGTTATGCTATTTTTCAAGTAATCGTCCATCAAAATCAGACATAGCCTCTTCTATACTCAAGATTTGTGATGATTGTTGTTTAAGAGATTCACTCAACACTTCAACTTGTTATTTTTTACACTCCTCTTTAAAATTGTCCATTTAGCTTTCTAATTTATCCATTTTTACAGATAACTCATTGATGTTACTTAATATATCCTGTAGGGCTTTTTTCATTTTACTGTCCTGTACACTGGGCTTAGAGTGGCTCATTCTGAGACAATTAGTTATTTCTAGATTTTTTGACAGGACAAAGCAATTAAAAGAGTTTCAAACTTTTTTGTAGTAAATCTTTCAGCAGATGTTTAACTATAAGTGCTGTTAATTGCTCACCAGCTTGGCCACACCCCCAACGTAATTCTGATAGAAACTTGCCTCAAACCCTCCATCCCCAATGCAGAAATACTATCTTGTGTTTATAGTGCATTAAAGCAAGACCATCTCACCAGTAGGCAAGAGGTGTTACCATATTGTACTTGACCTTAAAATTAGCCCTTATCCCAAAACCATTTCTTCAATTCAACAATTCTGAAACTTCTGCAGCTCAAGTACATACAAATGACAAAAGTGCTTATGTATAATAGCTCTCTATAGCCTCTCAAGTAATACCAATAACATCGTTATAATAGAAGATATTCTATCCAGGATGTCAGTTAACATTTCCTATGAAGCACTTCTTATACTCAGTGATACAAACACTAAATGGACTTCCTGTAAACATCATGCTTCCTCCATAGATCAGTACCCTTCTTCTTATACTTTTTGACAGCTTTTTGCCTCAATATGTCTTATCTCAAACACAGCCACATACAATAATCCCTCAGGGTTACATTCCACTGTTGACTGGTTCCTTACCACCCCAGCAACATCATGCCAAGTGGAGTCATAACAAGATTTTCATTAAATGACCATCATCCCACTTTTGCCATCCATATCCAAATTTTTTACTCTCTACACATACCAGTGGCTGTCCCACAAGACTTTACATTATGTCTCCTGCTTTTCAATCATATGCACCTCATGCACATGTGGATACGCCATTGCACCACTTCAGTACATGCTATCATTATATAGTATGCAAATGACTCCATCATAACGTCTGCTGCCAAGAACCGTAAAAACCTCTAATCATGCACTCAGACATCTTTCTCATCTATTGAAGCATGGCTAAAAAAACACTTGTCTCATCCTGAATGCAAAATGATGTTGTTCACCCCAACATTCTGTACTTATAACAAGATGTTATTCTCCCTACTATTTGCAACTGGCACTCCCATCAAAGCTGTCATTCACACTAAACTCCTAGAACTTTACAATTGATGAAAACTTCATTTTCAAGCTTTACATTCACCTTGCAGCAAAAAACAAAATAGGTCAGCTATATACAGTCAAACCTTTCCTTTCAGATTCCACCAGAAAGTAAACTGAGTCGGCAAATGTCTTGCTAACTGTTCATTATGTATCTACTTTCATTAAACTGCATAATAACCAAATATCAAAACTCAAGAAGACTTATAAAAAAAATGCCACATTTTCTGTAAACTGGCCATCTCTAAAACACCACTGCATTGCCTTAACACAACTGAACTGCCTTGAACTCTCTGATATCCTGAAAGTCAGGCAATTAAAACAAGCCCATAAAATACTATACACCCCAGACAAGTACCCCTCTCACAACACCAATTATGACATGATACTCTACATCTTATTCACTGACAAATCCCTAATTACCGTTACCCCAACAAGTAATTCTTACAGTGAAGTGCTTTATTCCTCACCTGTACATACATTCTGAAATCTCCTCCCCATAACAGTCAATAATATCATAATATCTGTTAAGTTAAACATCACTTAAATCTCATCTCATGCACATCTGGATATGCCATCATACAACTTCTAAGGGATAGCTCATCACTCCTACGTCCCTTACTTCTGCCATCCTTTCTGTTATTCTTATTTTTCATTAGTCTGTAACAATCTCACTGCTGCTGGCCCTTCACCCTTCTTCTCACTTTCTTACTCTCATTCTTTCACATACTTTCTCTAGCAACTCACATACCCCATCATCTTCTTTTTATTGCATTTACTCTCCTTTTATCAGTTTATAACAACCTTACTTCCCAATTCTCTGCATCCACTCCCTTACCTTTTCTTACCTTTCTCACTTTCTTACCACTTTATCCTTCCACTACTGACCCCCATATACCTCCCCATCCTCTTCATTAGATTTACTCTCAACATCTTTTACTTCTCTAATACAACAGATGATCTAAAACACATTTCTTACTTGTCATTTCTCCTACCTCTACCACTTATAGATTAAATTTATACCTTAATGATTTATGTTTCTTCAAACTTAGATTTTCACTGCACTCACCAAAATATTATAATTTTCATATTTTATTTCTAAATTGCATTTAAATGTTTGTAACATGTGTACTCTAACCTGTACAACTATGACTGTATGCTTTATCTTTTATTGTCCACACTATATTTAAAAGACCTTATTACACAGGTATTCTACCGTGTCTTTACTACACATATGCTTCACATGGATATGAACTCATTCAGACAGTTTTCTGAGAAACATATTTGTCTCTCCAACATGTCTTATTTATGTTGCAAACAAAATTGAGGTATTTTAATGTAGTAGTTCTAATGCTGCTTGCTTTGCGGATGTGCAAATATTCATCAAAACAGGGTCCAGGAATGCCTTGTATGATGCCAGGCACAGATCACCTCTCAGAAGTCTCTATGATATGGAGTAAAGAGACAGGGCTTTGAGGCGATCAGTGTAGGACATTTTGTTTACTCCTATTTTCTTTCTGTAAGAAACCTTTGTGGGCATTCCAGTTGCTGCATGTGTCTAGTCAGGTACACACTGAAGGAGGCATTGTACTCTATGATGGGCCTGATGATGAGTACAGTGGTATGATGACCTCTCTGGACCTAGATACCATGCCCTTGTTTATAAGTTCAGCAACAAAGGAGGAGTTTCTTACTACCTTGGACACATGCTGGTTGAAGGATAGGTTACTATCTATATGGGTTCCCGGAACTCTGACTAGTGAATCAACTTTTAAGGGTTTGATTGATGACATATCTAATTAGGGTGTCAGACTTCCCAAAAGGTACTACAACGCATTTCTTTGTATTGAGTTTTAAGCCATGGCTTTGGCACCAAGCATCTATCTGTATTAGACCTTCCTGAAGGGGGTTCTTGTCTTGGCAGATTCAATGACTGCTCCCAGTTTGCAATCAACTGCAAACTTGCTTAGCGAGAGGCCTCTGACACTGGCTTTGACATCCAAGAAGTAAATGCCAAAGAAGAGTGGGCCTAGCAGAGAGCCCTGAGGGACTCAACCGGTGACAAACTTTTGTGGAGGTTGCCTTACCGATTCTATCCTCCTGGGTTCTATCAATCAGCCAACTAGCTATTCAGCATGTGATAAAGGGATTTATATCTAGTTCTGTACATTTGATAAACAATGCCCAAGTGGGTACTGTATCAAATTCCTTGGCCAGATCTAGGTAGGTGTTATGCATAGTTTTCCCTGATCCATTGCTTTAGTGACTTTTCAAAGAAATCCACCAGACTCAGTAAAAGCATGACCTTCCTTTGACAAATTTTCCTTGACTGGATCCTGTGTTTGGAGATCTCCTATGTCATTGATGATTTCCATGATAATTCTTACCACTGCTTTACAAATAAGGCTAGTCAGACTAATTGTCTGTAGTTTCCAGGATCTGTTGAAGCCCTACCCTTATGAAGGGGGATAGTCATGCAGTGACATAGTCACATTAGACAGTCACAGTCCTCCATTCGCATGGTACAAAGCCTGCAGTTAAATAATGACTCCAGGGTTCCTGATAAGTCAATTTGTAGACCATTCATGAGGCATCCTGGGATGTTTTGGGGCCCACTGAGTCTGGGTTCTTGTCTGTAGTGAGTGCAGCCAATAAATGCTCCCTAGATATATTTGGAGGAGTTATATTTGAGAGTATTATTGGGGGGATGGTTGGGGGTGAGATGAGAGTAATGCTGGAAATTTGTCAGCTAACAGGTTTATTATATTGCCAGGTTCAGTGACTGTGGCATCATTAACCACCAGTTCAGTATATTGCTGTGTGCTGTCCTTGAGGTTTCTGTTGTAAGGGCCGCCTTAAAGTTCTCTCTCGTCTAGGAGGATATCTTAACCTCAAAGTTGGCTTTGCTTGACCTAATTAGCCTTCTTAGTTGCCTATTTACTTTGATGAGAATTTTAAAATGTAAAAACAAACCTCCACTGGGAAGCCTTCACAAACAACAGAACAAAATAGCAAAAAATGAATGAAATCTCAGTGACAAGGCTGAAGTAAAGTCCTTTAATAAAAACACAAAATAGCAGGTAAAAAAAGGTGAGCGCTTCCGCACAAAGTGCTTCTTCAGACAAACATTTCACATAACAAGACCACATTATATACAATGTAACGTTAAATTTGGCGTCGAGCAGCGAGCCTTTAGTTTTGAACCTGTCCAACAAGGTACTGTCTTTAACTGAGCTGACTCTTTTACAGCGAGGCCTCAGCTTTATACCAGCTGAAAGGTCTCAGTTATCAGATGTATCTATCAATCTACAACTTTTTGCCAGGAATATTGCATTGCTACTTTATTTTAAGGAAAATTCTACTGAAAGTAGTGCTAGTATGCTTTTTAAGAAACCGAGTGTGTTTCAGCCCGCATTAGACCCAGTTTTGAATGTGTTTGTAGACAAATGTGAACAGGATGTGTTCAAGTTGTTTTCTAATTTGTCAGGCGCTATTGAAGGGTGTGTTTTCCAATTAAAGTAGTGAAGAGAAATGTGCACTTAAGAGCCTGCAAGATGATGACAGTATAGTCATCAAAAGCGCCAAGGGGGGAGGGATTGTGGTGCAAGATCGTGAATTTTATGTTAATTCTCCGATGTTAATGTTGCAGGATGTTACAGTTTATGAAAGAGTAGAACATGATTTTATTTGGGACACACAATGTACAATTTATTTCACTATACGTGACTGTTTACAAAACTTTTTGATTACTGATGAGTTGTTCAATTATTTGAATGTAGAACATCTGGTCATTCCCATTTTTCAAGGACTCCCCAAGGTCCATAAGAATGTTCTTAAACCCCCGTTTAGACCTATAGTGTCTGGTAGGAAATGGCTGACTGAACTGTTTTCTATCTATGTTGACAAGCAGTTACGTCCAGTACTACTGGGAGCAAATACTGTATTACAGGACACTAAACATTTATCGCATGATTTGTTTATTTTCGCACAACAGAATAGTAATATTCTTAATGACTGTTTTTAGTAACACTCGATGTGGAGTCTTTGTTCATGTGTATACCGAATGTTGAGTGTATAAACATGGTGAAACAGTATTTGACTGTTCATAGTGGTTATGATTTGAAACAAGTTGATTTGATTTGTTTATTTACAGAAGTCATTCTTGAAAATAATATTTTCATGTTTCAGGATATGTATTTTTTTGCAGAAAAAAGGTGTAGCTATGGGCACTTTGTGTGCCAGTAGCTACACCCACATGGTTTTAGCTCGTTGGGAAGAACAATTTATATTCAACAGTCATCATGCAGAACTTGTCTTGTTCTACAGGAGATTTGTTGATGATGTGATATTAATTTGGGATGGAGCTGCATCAGCCTTGGGTAAGTACCTTGAGTATGTGAACACTACTACATCTTTTTTAAGGTTCACATCTTTTACATCAGTTGATGAGGTGACGTTTCTAGCTGTGAAGATTGTTAAAAATGCATTGGGAAACTTGGTAACTAGGCTCTACAGGGAACCATGTAGGAGGAATGCAGTACTGCAGCGCAGTAGCATGCATCCACCGCATGTGTATAATAATATTTTGAGAGGTCAGGGCATGAGGATGTCACGGTTGAACAACACAGATGAAGGGTTCTTGGGTGACATTGAGACACTCTCCAATGATTTTCTGTAGAGGAGTTACAGTCATAAAGAAGTAGAGGGGATGACTAGAGATGTTAAGGTTCTCAGGAGTGATAGAGCTGTACCATATGTTTCAGACGACACACATGAAGTAGGACCCACTGTGTCTAGTTGGAGGCGGTCACCTCTGACCCTGTCCTATGCCAGTGATATTAGACATATTAAAGATGTCATTTTTTTCAACTGGGGTATCCTAACTTCAAATGATCACATAAAAGAACTAGTGGGTGAGAGACCCACATTTAGTTATAAAAATAAAAAGTCTTTAAAGCGACGTCTGTGCTATAAGGACAACATGGAGGCTGTAGCCACTAGACAGACTCACCCTTGTGGGAGGTGTAAGTTTTGCTAACATATAGACACATCACATGAGTTCAAACACCCTGTTTCTAACCAGATTTTTTCTTTTAGAGTCACTGCGAACTGTAGAACAAAGAACTTGGTTTATCTTGCCACCTGCAAAGAATGTACTAGTTTTTATTTGGGGAAGACTAACAGGATGATTTATGAAGGGATTAGGGAACACACTTTTGCAATTAGGAAAGATGATTTTAACAATGTCTTGGCAAAACATGTATTTGAGTCTGGCTTAACACATAGTTCTGGTTTCAAGGCTGATTCACCGGGGGTGGGGGGAGGAATGCTCAGGAATTTTACTGAGGAGAGAGACTTGCATTGGATTTTAAACCTTTTTGCTGACAAGAAACCTGGACTCCATGACAAGTTTTCTTTAAAACCTGTGCTGAAGTCCAAGGATTTACCTAGTTAGTTACTGCCTTCATTTGATAGGCTAACTGATTATTTTACATTAGATGAGAATTTTAGCTTCATGGGAGTTACCCTTTCTAAGTGCTAGGAGGCTGACAGACAGGAAAACAAGCAAGATGTCTAGCCATTGTAGTCCATGAAATCAGAACTGTTGGCATTTAACTGACTAGTAAATAAGCAAAGGATATCAAATTAATTAAAATTTTAGTTTACTCTGCAATTAAATTAACTGTATTTTTTGTGTGTATGATGCAAATCTAATTTAGTTAATTTAAATTTCAGTTTGCATTACAATTAAATTAATTTTAGTTTATTACTTTTTAACAGGAACACAATCCTACTCATGGTATGGGATAACTCCTGTTCATCAAGTTGAACTATACAGTGTTTAGTTTATGAGGTGCAGCCCAAGTTTATATTAATGCAAAACTGAAAGTTAAAGTAATTGTGACTGGCAAGTGTGAGCTTGCACAGTGTCGTGCATAGCTGCACTCTGCAAAGTAAAATAAAGTAGGAAAAACAAAAGAATCAATGAAGAAAACAGAGCTTCAGCTAACAATACCAACTCCCTAGAAACAGCAATAAATTATCCCCTGCTGCAGAATAAAAACTAACTCCTAGACAGCTTAAAAACCTGACCAAAACTGACTGTAACTGCACTAAATTCACAAGTTGTAACTAAGGCAGAAAATTGTGATTAGCAACAGAAAAACATTTTTACTAGATGGTGGGAAACTCAACAGGACTTTAAACCATCAGGTTTACTGCACAGATAACATCAGATTAAAACCTTTAGTAAACTGATGAAAAATGCAGTAAAATGTTTAAAATTAACATCTTTGATGTGGAAAATTGTAGGAGACTATAACTGCAGATGAAAACAAGCATGTTTCCGCTTCCCTGGGGTAAAATGGGATGAAAATGAAAATTTTAGGTCTTTCCTCACAGCTTTCTGAAACATTTAGATAAAGAAAACATCAGAAAGTACCCAGGACAATATGAATGAGCAGGAAAATGAGAATTAATGAAAAAAACAGCTAGTGTTTCAGCCAATAATGCCAAACCCCTAGAAACAGCAGCAGGTTGTCCCGTGACACAGAATAACTACAGACAATAATGCCAAATCCCTAGAAACAGCAGCAGGTTGTCCCGTGGCACAGAATAACTACAGACAATAATGCCAAATCCCTAGAAACAGCAGCAGGGTGTCCCGTGGCACAGAATAACTACAGACAATAATGCCAAATCCCCAGAAACAGCAGCAAGTTGTGCGTTGACACATAATAACTACAGACAATAATGCCAAATCCCTAGAAACAGCAGCAGGTTGTCCCTTGACACAGAATGACTTCAGACAATAATGCCAAATCCCTAGAAACAGCAGCAAGTTGTCCCTTGACACAGAATAACTTCAGACAATAATGCCAAATCCCTAGAAACAGCAGCAAGTTGTCCCTTGACACAGAATAACTTCAGACAATAATGCCAAATCCCTAGAAACAGCAGCAGGTTGCCCCGTGACACAGAATAACTTCAGACAATAATGCCAAATCCCTAGAAACAGCAGCAAGTTGTCCCTTGACACAGAATAACGTCAGACAATAATGCCAAATCCCTAGAAACAGCAGCAAGTTGTCCCTTGACACAGAACAACCAACAGATACTAGCTCATAGATAGCTTACAAACTGGGCTAAATCTGTCTGTAACTGTGTTAAATTTCAAAGGTGTAATAATGCAGAAAAAATTACTTTAAAAGCAGAAAAATGCTTTTACATTATCGAGGGATACTTAACAGTACTTCACACAGTCAGACAATTGTGCAAACAAGAAATTATTAGTTTTTTCTGTAAGAAAACAAGTTCTTTCCAGCTTCTCTAATATAAAATGGAGCCAAAACACCAGTTACAGTTCAATACAGCTTTCTGAAACATATAGATAAAAACAAATAACTTCTTTTAAAATTATTGATATGACATTATTCATCATTTAAGCAATAACCAATGAGTTGGTGTGGGTATAGATGAGGATTTACCCATGGTTGGCATTCCCCCTTGTGAATAAATAAAGTCAACTGTAGGTAAATCCTCATATACCCACACCCACGAGTTGGCTATTGTGATTATACAATGACATTATTTAAGAATGAAATTGCTTAACTTTCTTAAACAATGTCTTTGTATAACAGTGCTGTAGTGTTCCTCAGTGCTGCTTCCTGTTCTTCTGCATTTGTTGATGTAATGTGCATGCGTATGGGATTTACATTCCCACGCTTGCACAGTATATCAGTGCTGTTCAACAGAAGCAATGGAGAAAAGAGAATCTCCATTGTTTTTTTTGGTTTTTGTTTTTCTTAAACTATAAAAATTGGAAAGCTCACAGGTAAGAGAGTTGGTTGAGAGAATAGAAAAATACAAGGAAAATCTGGTACTTTTTTTAGTTTTGCAGAACATACCTGCTCTTCCTTGTATTTGGTCTGCCCTCCATATGTACCTCTCAAACTCTTAACTCAAGAAATGTGGACAAAGCCTTAAATAACAGGGGACAAAGGCCCCAAAATAGGGACAGATTATAAATGTTGGTCTTATAAACTTAGAAAGCTCCTCGAATAATAAAATTTGTGTTAGCATGCATTGTCTAAAGGACAGACTGTAAATGTTGCTGTTATAAACTTTGAAAGCTGCTGGAATACCAGGATTTGTGTTAGCATGCACTGTTTGAAGGATATGAAGTGTGAAACTCAAATGTGTCATTATTTAGTGACTTCATTCTTCAGTGATTTGTCAGAAAACAATAAAATTGTATGAGCAGCAGACCAAAAACATTAGGTGAAAATCCGTACAGATGTCAGGTATGCATCTGCAACATATATGAATAGAAGAAAGTCTAGCTGCTCAATGGTAATTTAGCTACCGGACTTTTTTTCTATTCGTATATGCTCGATTTACAACGGGCATCCTGGTTGGTCTGTCCAGTCAGAGTGCTTGCTTTTGAATAGTAATGACCTATCATTGTATAATTGCATTTTAACATAGGAAGGTCCTTACTATAAGAAATAAAGTATGCTAAATCCTTCATCAACTGTGTTACAATTCCTTATAAAAAGTTTCTTAAACATGTAGAATTTGAATGTACTCTACTGATTAAAGAAAGTGTTTAAGTGGGTGTTGTATTCATCCAAATGAGATTTTGCGATTTAAATATTTGAGAACACATTAGAAATATGTAAAAAGTGTGACTGTCTGCACTTTATAAACAAATCGAAAAAAGACAGACAGCAAAGACAGTACTAGGGTAGAACACAACTTTGCCCCAGGATTTAAGATATTTTCAGGTCTTTATGCAACCTGCATCATTAAAGCTAAATTCAAAAATTGAGCACACAATCTTTACATACCAAATCATGTATCAATAGAGAAAAATATCTCTAAGTGTGTCTACATATTTCTTCATCTGGAATATTACTGCAATTAGCCTTTACTTTGTTGATTTCTAAATTTCAGAGCAATAGCTATAGCAACGGATTCAGAATTATGTAAACTCTAATCACTTTGTGATCGAATCGAAACAATCGAAACAAATCGAAAAAAGACAGACAGCAAAGACAGTACTAGGGTAGAACACAACTTTGCCCCAGGATTTAAGATATTTTCAGGTCTTTATGCAACCTGCATCATTAAAGCTAAATTCAAAAATTGAGCACACAATCTTTACATACCAAATCATGTATCAATAGAGAAAAATATCTCTAAGTGTGTCTACATATTTCTTCATCTGGAATATTACTGCAATTAGCCTTTACTTTGTTGATTTCTAAATTTCAGAGCAACAGCTATAGCAATGGATTCAGAATTATGTAAACTCTAATCACTTTGTCTTGTGATGGAGTTTCAATGCTTTAATGTTTCGGTTCACTAGTCCGGTCCTAATTAATCTAGGTGAAAAAAAAAAGGTGTACGTTTCCACAAAACAAAATCTCCCCTATATCCAGTGTTAGGGTCTATATCAGATCCTCGAAGAGGCGTTCCATCGAATGCCTCTTCATCAACGCGTAATCAGCGATTTCACAAAACTGTGAATGTTCATATCAGCAATTTCTTTCCCTGGGAAAGATATCGCTTGGACATCCCTGTTACTTTGCAGTTTTTTCCACTGTAGTGCACTCTCAGAGTTGGTATATTTAGTTAGGGGGTGTGTGGAGGCACAGCCCCCCCACTTTGTTATATTTGCAGTGAAGTGTTTGTGTTTTGAGGGCAAGCGATTACTTTCCCAGGGAAAGAAATCGCTGTTGTGAATGGTCACGGTTTTGTGACTTCACTGATTACGTGTCTATGAACAGGCATTTGATGGAATGCCTCTTCGAGGATGTAAAATAGAGCCCCAGTGGTATACTTTCTTCTGACCTCTCTTTCCTGTGTTTTCTTGTGGAATAAAAGAGTTTTAACAGAATGGTAGAAGATTATTCATTACTTTGAAAGATGCTATCCATTAGAAAGTTCACAGCTACAATAAAAGGACTGCCCAGGCATATATCAAGCCCTCTAACTCAGTCAGTTGGACATCTTTGTAAGGGTGCACAGCTACTTACTTGCTCAATGCCAGTTTGGGGAAATCTAGCTATAAGAAAGAATACGTTGCATCTCACTGCTTTATTTGCTCACAAAAATGAATGCTCAACCCACTCTGCTTCATGAGTTTGTCAATTACTTCCATGCCCTGGTGACTGTGTGAAGTAAAACTACTCATTTTTCTATCTCTTCTTGCAAACAGATTTGCATTTTATATGGTTTGCACCAACACTGGCCTTCTGGGTAACACATTTTCCTAAATATTTCCATCTACTGTTTCTTTTTTGTTTCAGGACAGAATCTTTATAATAACTGTAAACACAGGGCATCTTTAAATAAAAAATATAAACACTGATTTTCTGTTTACCCAGGAAAACTACCAGCAAATCCTAAATATGGACAAGATTGTCATAGAATCTAGAGTTTTAAGCTAGTGCACTCTTTAACCACAACCTGTATTTATTCCTACATTTACTACGTATAAAACTGTCCACTTGCTTCACCAACTATTCTGTATCTAGAATCGATTTTCAATTTGCATATATGAAAATGTACTAGAAAATTTTAATAAAATCAAAGTAATGACTGGAAACTACACTTGAAAGTCCTGGGGATAACTCCTGGATTTCTTCTTATGCAAATGAAATTTCACTTTTCTTGAGAACTATAAATCAGTACCCGCCCTCAAAAAACTTCAGCCAGGAAATCTACAAATTTACAAGTCTCTTCAGAGCACAAACAAGTCTTTACTTACATTACACCTCCATTTTTAGTAAGAAAGTTGAAGAAAAAAATAAGCATTTACTTAAGAAAAGGAATGGCAAAGAAAAGAGGAAAACAGTGGATGTCCTTCTATATCACTGTTGCAGTATTCTAGACAGAAGGGATCTCCCACCCAGGGCACCCTGATGATAGGTCAGTATACCAAAGCCTAAAGAACTTGTATGCGCCGTACATCACACTTATGCTCTCTGCACATAACACAGGGCATAAAAGGGACATACAGACCACTAGTTAGTCTGAACACCTTGCAGCTGTGCTGAATACACAGCCATCAGATAAGTGCCCTATTGGGGTTGTTTTTTCTTTTTTCTTTTCTTGGTCTTGTATTTTATTTTGCTACCTAAAGTTCATGTCATCCAAGAAGGTAAAATGTCAGTGTGGGAGGCACATTCCCCATAAGGATCATCAGAAAAATTGGCTTTTTTGTTTGGGTGTTTCTCATGACCACACCTCTTGTAGTATCTGTAAGGCATTTGTACCGAAGTGACTCAAACAGTTCGTCTTCTTTGGCCATTTATCTTGAAAACCAACAGTTTAAACAGACAGCCCAGGGTGCCATGGCAGAATCCTTTAACCCTGAGATACCCCTGCTAGGTAAGAAGGCTGAGAAGTCTCAGCTGGATTCTTCGACTTTTCAGCCTCCACCAGACATCCCTTTAGAAGCAGGTAATAGCTCTGCAGGTCGCTTGGTGACTAGAACAGATTCATCCACACCCACTGGAGGCCGGCATGGATCTTCTTGCACATCCACTGAAGCTTTGCAGGCCATCTGCTTTGGACTTTGAGGAGGAACTGTGGTTGATTATCTCGGTGGGCCCTAGAGGGATTCTGCCGATACTGGTCGGGGAGGAGGTTCTGGGTTCTCTTAATGAATCTTGCCAATGGTCGAAACCTCTGGTATTTGTTAGGGCGGATGTCCCTTCCAAAAAAACACAAACAATTTGTAATGATTGATAAAGGTATGAGGCTTAGCCCAAGTAGCTGCTGTGCAGATGTCACCCATGGAAGCCATGGAGTGGAATGCTATAGATGTTGCCATAGATCTGGTGGAGTGAGCTTTAACTTTTGGCATGGGTTCATTGTGGAGGGAATAGATGAAATGTATGCAGTCCCTTAGCCATCTTGATAATGTAACCTTGGAAACAGCCTCTCCCATTTTGGGCCCAGAAAAAAAAATGCAAAGTTGTTCAGATTTACAGATAGGTTTGGTCCTGTCTAGGTAAAATCTCAATTGTCTGTGTATGTCTAAGGAGTGAAGGCAATACTCTCCTCTATTGGCAAACTTCAGAAAAAGCACTGGTACATCAATGATGTTGGGAGTGTGGCCTAATGGTTAAGGTGTTTGCCTTACAAACACAAGGTGTAGGGTTTGAGTCTCACAAGGGATAATTGGCTAGGCTTAAAATGGCTCGCAAGGGCAGTTAGCTTAGTACTAATCTATGAACCTATGAACCTATAATCTGGTGCATGGAGAATTCAATAACAAGTTTGTGAAGAAAGGATGAGTTCGTCGGAAGTGACACTCTGTCTTTATGAAAGACCAGATAGGGCCTCTAGATATACAATGCCTGCAGCTCCGAGAGTCTTCTGGCAGAGGTAATGGCTAGCAGAAAAAAAGACTTCAAAGACAAAAACTTTAGATCACACTTAACAGCAGGCTCAAAAGGTTTTTGAGTCAAAGACTGGAGAACTGAAATGAGGTTCCATGGTTCCACGGGTTGTCTGACAGGAGGCCTGAGATGAGAGGTACCCTGAGGAAAGCTTTGCAAAGGCGTAAAGAGATAAGAGGGGTACCATCTATACCATTGTGGAAATTGCCGCTAGATGCACTCATACCGTAGAGGCAGAGGCTCCATTATCAAAAAACTTAGCCAAGTATCGAAGCACTGCAGTAACTGGAGCCGAATATGGGTCTAGCATGTTATCCTTGGACCAGATGGAGAACCTCTTCCATTTACTCTGATATAGTCTTCTGGTGGAAGGTTTCTGAGAGGCCAGAATGATGTCTCAAACAAGCGAGGAGAAACTAGCTTGCCTGGCGACTAATGGAAGTGGAGAAACCAAGCTGTCAACTTGAGATTGGACAGATTTGGGTGAGTCAACCCTTGGGACTGAGTAATCAGATTTAGTAGAGGGTCCAGAATCCATGCAGGTATACTAGGTGAGGCCGAAGGAAGGGGAACCAAACTTGTTGAGGCTAGAATGGGGCTATGAGGATCACCATGCATCTAAACCGAAGAGCTTTCTTTAGAAATTGCGGGATCAGAGGGATGTGAGGATATGCGTAGAGAAGTCCCATGGGCCAATCATGGATCAGAGCGTACCTCGGTGACTCCCCCTCTGGGGGAAGTAGGACGAAATAGCTGCTGCACATGGTGTTTGATGGGGGAAGCGAAGAGACTGCAGGAAGGCTGGCCCCAGTGGCTGAAGTTTAGAGACGCCACCTTCAGGTTGAGGGACCACTTGTGGGGCATGAGGATGCATCTGCTGAGTTTGTCCACAATCACGATGGAGCTCCCTGGGATATGCGTTACTATCAGAAAGCGGTTGGAAGCTACTGCCCACTGCCAAATTCTCATGGCTTCTACATAGGGGGTAGGACTTGGTTCCTCCTTATTTGTTGATGTACCAGACCACTGATATATTGTCTGACTGAATTGCAACTGTCTCGGAAGGGGGAGCCGAATGGAAGGCCTGCAAGGCTAACAGCACGGCTCTCAGTTCCAGAACACTGATATGCCGGTGGGCCTCTGAAGTGGACCATGTGCCTTGGACAGTCTATGCCTGGAAATGGCTCCCCCACCCGATCAGAGAAGCATCCGTGGTCACAATGGCTGGGGGGGGGTTGAAAAGGGAGAGTCCAAAGATCTACATCTGGCCTCATCCACCAAAGCAGGCCCTGTTTGCAGGAGTTGGTTATTCGAATCTGGTAATCGAGGGGGGTGATTGTTTGGGAACCATTGACAGAGAGGGAGCCATTGCAGAATCCGCATATGTAGCTTTATTAGAGGCACTATTGGAATTGATGCAGCCATAGAACCTAGGGCCTGAAGAACTTCCCTTGCAGAGACTGCTGTTTTAAGATAGTATCACCTGGAGTTGAAACCTCAGTTGATGGAGTCTGTGAATTGGGAGTGATAGCAGACAGAACTGAGTACTGAACACTGCTCCAACAAACTCTATTTGTTGTGTAGGGATAAGATTTGATTTCTCCCAATGTATCGTTATTCCCAACAATTTTACCAGAGAGAGAGTATAGTGCAGTGCTGTTACCAGAAGATGCTCAGCAGGGGTGGTAAGGAGCCAGTCATCTAGATAAGGAAACTCCCGGAATCCTTTTAGTCTCAAGTAAGCTGTTACCACTGCCATGCTTTTGACACTCTGGGGGATGTAGAGAGACCGAACGGCAGGGCATGGAATTGGTAATGACTGGCTCCTAGCCAGAAGCAAAGCAGACTCCTGAAGTATTTGTCCATCTTGATGTGGTAATACACATTCCGGAGATCTATAGAGCACATCCAATTGCCTTCTCTTAGAAAGGGAAGGATGGACTGAACCGTGACCATCCGGAATTTGGTATGGGTGATAGACTTGTTTAAACTGCTGATATCCAAAATGGGTCTTCGTTCCTCAGTCTTTTTTGGCACCAAAAAAGAATCTCGAGTAAAATCAGGATGTGCGCTGGTCTGATGGGACTTGTTGGATGACTAATTTTTGAGACAGCTTTATAATCTCTGAAGCTGCTTCTTCCCTTTGATTGGGTGGAACGTCGGGAAGTTTTCTTGGAAAGTTTGGCTGACAAGAAAGGGGAATGGTGTAACCTCTGGTGATAATGTTCTGCACCCAATGATTGGTGGTGATAGATTGCCAAGCAGCTTGGTGCAGAGGGAAAAGACCCCTGACTGCTTCCAGAGGTGAGCAATCAGGCCGCCCCTCAAGAGCGCTGATAAGGCTGTCCAGAGAAAGAGTCCCTGGAGCCTTGATTACGATGTCTCCCTCTGCCTCTATGGGGCATCTTCCAGAATTATTACCCCCTCTGCCTCTGGGAGTATCATCACGACGTGCGGCATGGAAAGGGCTCTGAGATTTCTTATGCCACATTTTCCCACTCCTCTGACTCCTG
The DNA here is from genome assembly GCF_019279795.1 of Protopterus annectens. NCBI lineage: Eukaryota > Metazoa > Chordata > Ceratodontiformes > Protopteridae > Protopterus > Protopterus annectens. The sequence continues at coordinate 353,310,100 of NC_056730.1, read as the reverse complement.
GAGAAGGTACTTTGAGTGTTGGAAAGCCGTAGGCATATGGCAGACAGGGTTTTTCCATCTTGCTTGCATTTTGCTAGCATGTCCTTCACCTTGGAGCCAAAAAGGGATGAAGCATCGATGGGAGCATTCAGAAAGGAAGACTTGAAGGGATCCGTGAAGTCACAAATATGCATCCAGGCATGATGCCTCAAAACAATGCCCGATCCCGCTGCTCTAGCCGCCCCTTCGGTCACATGTGACAGCAACCTCATGGATGAGTTGGATATTGATTCCAGGGTCGCGAGCTGCAAGGCCACTTTGTCCATGACCTTGTCAGACAACTGTCCTGCGAGCGTCCCAGACAGTTTGGATATCAAGACCCTCTGGAGCTTCATAAAATGTGCCAAATAATTCAGGGACTGTATGGCAAAGGTCCCTGATGCAAAAACATGCTTCCCAAGTCTGTCCACCACCCAGGACTCCCTGTTGGGCGGGTGGACAGCGGGACTCTCCTAAGCCAAGTCTTTTTTCATGGACACCGTCACCACCATAGTGTCAGCTGGTAACCCTTTGGACCAATGCAGGTTCTCCTCGGGAGGGGACAGAATTTTGTGTGGTCTCTGAGGGATCGCCTCAATGGAATCAGGGTTCTTCCATCTGCGCTGCACGACGAGCTCATCGGCAGGCGGGGTCACCCAAGAGGTTGAAGGCCAAGCGGGAAAAGCCTGCAGGAACATGGACTCCTCAGATGAAGGGTTGGAGGGCTTCCAGTCACTTCTGTGCTTTAACTTCTCCAAGATGTCTCCGAAGGAGACATCAGAAGGTGACCGTGGGGACCCTTCATCATCATTGTAATCCGTGTCTTCCATCAAGGACTCCTCGGGTGAGTCCACATGCTTTCTCTTACATGTCTTCTTTCGAGGGGGCTCCTCAGTGGGGGGTCTCTGAGGAGGACTCGGAAGAGTGGGTACCCTGAACAGGGGTATCCTGCGGCTTCTCCACCCGGTGTCCCAGGAGGGGGTGGCCTGTGACAGCTGTAGCTCAGGGGGTGAAAACTGGGGTTCCGACATCAAAGGAATGCTGCCAGAAGCATGAGCCCTCTCCATCGTGCGGAAGGCAGGCTCGCCCGAAGAGGGAAGGGAGCCCTGAACCGAGAGACAACCTCGGGACTGGGGTCACACCCCACCCCCACGAATGCAGCCTCAAGCAGGATTGGTGCGGACGCGGCCACTGACGCCGAGGATGGAACCGAGGAGAATGGCGGCTCTGTACCCCGGGCCGATGAGCCCATCCCCCAACCCCCAGATTGAGGAAGGACCGGTACTGTGGGAACCGAAGACCAAAGGGAGAAACTCAGAGCCAGAGTGAGATGCACCATAGGCACCGAGGTGATGTGTTCCAAGAAGGATGTCAGAACAGAAGGCTTCAGAACTGAAATGGTCGAAGGAGTGTAAGATGGAATCCCTGGATAAGGTAACTTACATCCTGCAGGTGGATGGGTCTTAGAAAGTGAGGGAATCCCCCTGGCTAACAACAGCTGGTCTACAAAACACACCACGTTGTGTTCCGAAAGGCTCCTGGTGGATCTAATGGAGTATCTAATGGATACTCCAGATGGAGAATCAGGACGTTCGAGGAATGGGCTATACACTTGACCCAGAAATGGATCTACGGAGGGGGAGTATCGGGTCCATGGTGCAAGGTCTGCTGGCACCAAAGTCTCTAGTTTCGAGACTGGAAGTAAAGGGGCCAAATCAAGTGATGTCGGTACAACGCTCAGTGCCAAAGTGGAACTCTGACCCAAAACAGTCTGTTCCAAAATGGAAACTAATGGTGTAGTCGAAGGTATGCCCTGAGCCGAAGTGGCTACAGGTGCCGAAGTCAAAAGACGTGTAGTAAGGTCTATGATCGGTGCTGGAGGCAGGACCAGTGCCAAAAACAGGCATCGGTATCAAATGTTTTGAGATGGTCGGAGGTGAAGAGGCAGATTTATGCTCCAACGATAACTGAGAGACCACTGATTTCCCAGGCTTGTTCTGATCACCCGATGGTGAAGAAGGAACAGAATGGGATCTCTTTTTGTCCTTAGAAGAAGGGGTTGAGATCTCCATCGCAGAAATAGCCTCAGATAAGGGAGACTTGAGTAACCCTTTCAGAATGAGTTTATTTTTGCACTCATTAAGAGTGCGTTGGCTGAAACTCTGAAAAATGTCACATGGAGGCTGCACTGAAAGGTGTGCCACTCCCAAACCGTATACACAGTCATCATGAGAATCACTGCTAGATAACTTGCCCTTACAAGAAGTACAATGCTTAAAACCTGAAGTACTGTTTTTATCTGACATACTGGTAGAAAAACACCACAGGTCAACTGTACAATCCAACTACAATGAAATCAACTCCGTTCAAAAAAATCACAAATATAACAGTACACTGGTATATGGAGAAGAGAAGGGAAACACCTGAATAAAGTTTAAAGCTAACAGGTTAAACAGGAGAAAAAATACCAACTATGGTATTGAAGAAATACCACAAGGGTAAGGGAAGAAAGGCCGTACCAACAATGGTACTTGAGAGTTAACCAACGGTAACAACAAGCAGAGAGGGAAAAATAAGGTTAGACAGAAGAAACGACACTAAAAATACTAATCTCTTAATAAAATATGAATATTTCACAAAATTTTTACACAAATATCAATAAGATTTTTTTTAGCTGAGAGCTAGGCTGAAACACGGCTTTATGGCTACGCAGTAAACGAGATCTGAGGTAACAGGGAGAAGGGCATTCTGGGTAGCGACTTAGCCTGAGAGTTTTTTTGGCTGGCATGAGCTTGGTAATAGACCAACTCAGTTCTACGGGCTCAGAATCGAACCCATCAGTGATGAATGGAAAGAAGATTAACAACATCAGATCTACACTTAAAAATCCTGGGATAACGCCTGGATTTCTTCTTATGAAAATGAAATGTCACTTTTCTTGAGAACTATAAATCAGTACTCCCCTCAAAAATCTTCAGCCAGGAGATCTACAAATTTACAAGTCTCTTCAGAGTACAGACAAGTCTTTACTTGCATTACACCTCCATTTTTAGTAAGAAAGTTGAACTAAAAATAAGCATTTACTTAAGAAGAGGAATTGCAAAGAAAAGAGGAACACAGTGGATGTCCTTCTGTATCACTGTTGCAGTATTCTAGACAGAAGGGATCTCCCACCCAGGGCACCCTGCTGATCGGTCAGTATACCAAAGCCTAATGATCTTGTATGCGTCGTACATCACAATTATGCTCACTGCACATAACACGGGGCATAAAAGGGACGTACAGACGGCTAGTTAGTCTGAACATCGTGCTGCTGTGCTGAATACACAGCCACCATTGGGGTTTGTTTCTATTCTTGATCTTGTATTTTATTTTGTTACCTAGAGTTCATGTCATCCAAGAAGGTAAAATGATAGTGTGGGAGACGCATTCCCCAGACGGATCATCACAAACACTGGCTTTTTTGTTTGGGTGTTTCTCATGACCACACCTCTTGTAGTAGCTGTAAGGCATTTGTACCGAAATGACTCAGAAACAGTTTATCTTCCCTGGCCATCTATCTTGAAAACCAACAGTTTAAATAGATAGCCCAGGGTACCATGGCAGAATCCTTTAACCCTGAGATACCCCTGCTAGGTAAGATGGCCGAGAAGTCTCGGCTGGATTCTTCAGCTTTTTAGCCTCCACCAGACATCCCTTTAGAAGCAGGTAATAGCTCTGCAGGTCGCTTGGCGTCTAGAACAGATTCATCCACACCCATTGGAGGCCGGCATGGATCTTTTTGCACATCCACTGAGGCTTTGCAAGCCATCTGCTCTGGACGTTGAGGAGGAACTGTGGTTGATTATCTCGGTAGGCCCTAGAGGGATTCTGCAGATACTGGTCAGGGAGGAGGTTCTGGGTTCTCTTACTGAATCTTGCCAATGGTCGAAACCTCCGGTATTTGTTATGGCTGATGTCCCTTCCATGAAAACACAAAAAAAAATGAAGCATGTTTTGGTCCACCCTAAGGATCCTCAAAGAGAATGGCAAGAGTTTACTCAGGGCTTGTTTTCAGCCTTGATGGCCCTGAAGCCTCCTCAGAGGGTTTCAGTACCTGGGCCTCCTTGGACCTCTACCCCTTCTAAATGGCTTAGGGAACCACGTTCCTTGGATGAGGATTCAGTGTCTGATGAAGGGTCTTTGTCCTATTCCTCTCAGATGCCTTCGCCTTTGGCTTATGGCTCTGATGAGGAAGAGTCTGTTAGCCCTGAGTCTCCTTTTGAGGAGCGGTCCTTTGGGGACACAATTGCTAGGATGACAGAATACTTTAAGTGGAATTCTTCTCTAGTGTCTGAGATTCAGAGAAGACTTTATGAGTTGCTTCAGGTGGATACTCAAACCAAATCAGCAGTTCCTCTTCTGTTGGCTGCCTTGTTAGACACTTCATTGCTGCTTCCAAGTTTCCTGATTCTTCCTGATTCTCAGCCTCCTGGTCCTAAGAAGCCTGACAGTTTCTATAATGTTCGTGAGTATTGTTAATTTTTATTTAAATGTCCTTCTGCTGATCCTACTGTGGTGTCAGTATCTTCTGATAGACCTTCTACGCTCTTACCCTCTTCCAAACATTTGCCTTCTGATAAGGAAAGTAGGGAAATGGAGAGGACTGATAAGAAAGTTTACACTTTTTTTTTTGCTTTGGCGTTTAGGGCTGTTAATTACCAGACCCACATGACCAGGTATGCTCTGGCCTTGATTGTGCAGGCTTGTCAGGTTATTTCTGAATTCCCTGATTCTGAAGACAAATCTTCTGCCTAATCTGTTTTAGGTTCTGTTTCACAACTAGCTTGCCACTCTATTAAGTGTAGCTGAGATACTGCTGATGCCTCTTCCAGGGCTGAACCTTTTGGGTCTGATGGTCTGTCATGAGGTGTTATTCTTGGCTTTGTCTCCAGTCTCTGCCTGAGGACAATAAGGCCAAGTTGCTGGATGCTCCTTTGGATAATAAGCATCTATTTTGGACTGCTGTTTCTGCTGACCTGTTTAATTCTCTTCAAGAGAAAGGCAAAGCCTTGCAAGACCTTTCAGATCTGCTTTTGTTCATAGGCAACCCCACCAGGCCTCCAAGGGCAGGAAGGGTGGCAGGCAGCCCCCCCCCCCTCTGCTAAGGCTTCTCAGACTTCTGTGGACCAGAACCCTTCTTTATCTGATAAGCCTGCTTCTCTGACAATTTGCCCCCCTTTATATAGACTAGGATCCTTTGTCCCTTCAGCTTTCCCTTTGTCTTCGAAACTGGCATCTCATGACTTCAGAATCTTGGGTTCTTTCTGTCATCTGTCAGGGTTACTTCATGGTATGGAAGTCTCTCCTTCCATTTACAGGGATTCCACAACCTCCTCTAGAGCAACTTCCTCCTTTCCTGGAGGTTTTAGGATCCCTGGTGAACCAGGAAACCATTTAACCCGTCTCCCCTTCCCAAGTTGAAAAGGATTTTTATTCGAGGATATTCCTGGTTCTTCGAAAAAGGGCACTTGGAGACCTATTCTGGATCTCTCCCTGCTCAACACCTTTCTCAAGGTCCCTTTTTTGGATGCTTATTCCTCATACCCTGTTTCCTCTTTTACTATCTAAAGCTTTCCTGGTGTCTTTGAATCTGAAAGATGCTCACCTTCATATCCCCACTCACCCTATTTTTCAGTAAGTTTTTACATTTCTCTGTCTTCCTTTTATTTTCAGTTCTCTGCTGTGCCCTTTGGCCTCTCTACTGCCTCAAGGGTATTCACAAAATGCTTAGCTCTTGAGATTGCTTTCTGCAGGCTCTAAGGCATTCAGATTTTTACTTAGCTAGACAACCTGTTGCTTCAGGCATCTTCTCCCAGTCACCTGTTACAGGTTCTGGAGTTTACCATCTTTTTTCTTCAAAGTCTGAGGTTCACTATCAACTTCCAACAGTCGGCCCTAACTCCCTCTCAGGATCATGTGTATCTGGGATGCAGGATTCAAACAGTGCCAATGTTGGCCTCTCTTCTACCTCCAAAAGTTTTGTCACTGACAGCCTTCTTTCAGGCTCTTCTTCCTCTGACTGCCATACCATTCAGGGAGTTTCTTCGGGCCCTGGGATTCATGGCCTCTACTATTCCAATCTCAATCTTGACTGCATATGCAGAAGCTTCAATGGTATCTCAAGTCAGCTTGGCTGTAGCATTGTCACCCTCTGGATTTCAGTGTACCTCTCCCTCCCGGTCAAGATGGCATTTGAGTGGTGGATTCAACATTTTGCTCTCAACCCAGGCCTGCCGTTTCAGCCTCCAGTACCTTCTCAAGAACTGTTCACCAATGCCTCAGACATGAGGTGGGGGGCTTATTTTGGTGAACTGAAAGTTCAGAGTCTCTGGCCCCCTCTTCAGAAGTCAGACCCGATCAACATCAAAGAGATGAGTGCTCTGATTCTGGCCTTTCAAGCTTTTCGACCCATGTTCTCTCAACACCCCTTGAAGGTGTATACAGACAACACTACAGTGATATGGCATATCAACAAGCAGGGAGCCATGGAATCTTACCTGTTCTGCAGAATGCCTCTTCGGGCATAGTAGGTGACTCTCCATTATCAGTTAACTCATCAGGCAGTATACATTCCTTCAGAGCACAATCTAGTGTCAGACTTGCTGAACAGGTCCAAAACACAGGCACACAAATGGATACTTCACAAAGATGCGTTTCTAGACAATGACCACTGGCAGAGTCTATTCCTCAAATAGATCTTTCTGTCTCCACTCTGAACAGGGATCTTTCTTTCTTCTGTTCCAGAGTGCCATGTCATCTGGCATGGAAGATGGATGCCTTTGAGTTTCCTTGGAAGGGGATGTTTCTTTATGCTTTCCCTCCTCTTCCTCTACTTCCAACAGTCCTGCAGATGATTCAGCTGAACTCCCCAAAAATCTTGCTAGTGAATCCCTTTTGGACAAGACCACATTGGATGGTCCTCTTAATATATCAGGCCAAGGGCAATCACCACAAGTTACTTCACTGGCTGGATCTCCTCACACAGAACAGGGGGTCTCTCACCCATTCTCACATGTCCACATTTCAACTGACACTGTGGGTGACAGAGTTTTGATCCCTTTCAAGCACCACTATTCTGAGTATGTGCTCAGGGTTGTACATGCAGCAAGGAAACAGTCAACCAGAAAATCTTGTATGTCCAAATGGAAAAGATTTTTGGTCTAGTGCCATGCTCGACACTTTTTTAGTTGAGGTGCCTTAGGTCCTCAATTATTTGTGTTAGTTGCTCCAGTCTGAGCTGGCCTACTCTTCTGTGAAGACCCATTTGTCAGCCATTTCTACCTGTCTACCTTGAATCCTTCCTTTGGTTTCTCGTTTTGAGGTCAAACAATTTTGTTAAAGGCATCCTGCATATTACGCCTCCAAGGAAACCTATTCCTCCACCTCGGGATCTTAATTTTGTTTGGGGAAAAAAACTGACTCAGGCTCCTTTTAAGCCTGCAGATTTTGCTTCTTTGCAACTCTGTACCTGGAAGACTGTTCTGTGGCTGGCCCTTACTTCTGGTCGGAGAATTTCTGAGCTCGAGGCCCTTATGGCTGTTCCTCCTTTTTTGTTTTTTCATAGGGACAGAGTGTCTCTTTGTACTAATCCTTCTTTTATGCCCAAAGTAGTAAATTAGTTGCCCTTGAACCAGTCGGTACAACTTCCTCCCCTTTTCCTTTCTCAGTCTGCTAGTGAATGTGTCCTATATACCTCGCATTAGCACAGACAGCTAAGGTACTATCTGGATAAAACTAAGGCCATTTGTAAGTCTGATCAGTTTTTTGTTTTCTATCATCCCAGAACACTGGTTTAGGCTGTTTAGAAGCAAACCATCTCCACCTAGATATCCAAGGCCATTTCCTTTTGTTATACTTTTCATGGCAAATCTGTCTACTTCTGTTAGAGCTCATTCCACTAGGGTTGCTGCCTCTTTGTGTGCCTTCTTCAAGGAGATGGTCACCAATTCCATCCTTGAAGTTGGTACGTAGTCTTCAGTGTACACCTTTAATAAGTATTATAAGTTGGATATGATTTCTACGGCCAGAGCAAGTTTTGCTAGAACCATTTTATATGGGTTTGTTGATGGATTTTCTCAGCTTTCCACCTCCCATTCTGTTTCTTGAGCTTTTTTACTCTCCCCTCGGTCTAGAACACTGTACTAGTGATACAGAAGGACATAGTTCAGTTGTGTAAAATCTTACCATAAAGGCAGATGTTATTCTCTTTACTGTTGCAGTACTCACTCCCTCCTTCCAACCCCCTCTTGTTTGTTCTGCTTTTTGTTTTAGATTCCCCTCTGGCTGAGAGTTTGTCTTTTTTCTTCTGCATTGTTTTTTCTTCTGGATGTGCATGGACTCTTTTGTCCTATGGAAACTGTTCTCTTCTGGGGCAATTCAGTTCTGGGTAGCTACATCCGTTTTATGCCCTACGTTCTGTGTGGGGAGCATTAGTGTGATGTACGATGCATACAAGATCATTAGGCTTTGGTATACTCTGCTGAGCCTCGGGGTGCCCTGGGCAGGAGACACCTTTTGTCTTGAATACCACAACAGTGAAAAGAAGGACATCTACTCTTACGTTAAGACATCATACAACTGTGCTTTCTCCTTTTAAAAAAGAGATTAAAATTCAAGTTAACGGAGCCTTTATTTGACATAGACATAGAAGCAGGCATCCTTGACTGGCAAGAGCAGGCCTATTATGCCAGAACAGCCCCACCCCCAATTGTAAATGCTGGAGCACATGCTCATTTTCCCTGCACTGCATTGTGAAGTGTATTCTACTTCCCTTGTCTTCCTTACAGCCTTACTACCGCAAACTGGAGGTTCCAGGACAGAAAGCTTCACTGTTAGTAACAGTTGTTAAGATGGCAACCAATGAAGCTGTACTACAAGAAAATAAATATCCTATCAAATGTTTCAGTTCCCAGACATATAGTGTGTGACATGAGGCCAATCTTGTTCCAGTTTTGGCTTTACATACTTTCCAGCTTTTTGCGGTCTCTCATTTTGGGTACTGTGGTAGGGACACTTGGGAGTCGGACACTGGTGGGTCAAACGTCTGTGCGTAAACTGACTACACGCACATGGCAGACAGTGGGTTGCCTGAAGGGTGGACATTGGAGGTGTTTCCTGTATTTTAAACTGAGTACAAGAATTTTACCTAGAATTATTTAATTTTTTGTGCATTTTAGCAATTTTTCTGCCACTCATGACTATCAAGTCCCAATTCCCTAACAGTCCATTCATTCTTCCCCTTTTTATAGCACTAACGGCACCAGGTGATGGAAGAAACCACTACAGATCATGGCTGCCAGCCATGAGAAGGTTACACTTTGTATTCTTCAAATTTCATCCTATGCCAGACTGACAAAGTGCAATGCCTACTCTGCAGTGTCCAGTCCAATGCCTAATCCGCAGTGTCCAGAAATGCCAGACTGGCAAATTGCAATGCCTGCTTTGCAGTGTCCAGCATGGGTGAAGACCTTCCTACACCGAATGCACTCAAGTCCTTTACACTCCTTGACTGTACTCACAGCACTAACTGTGGCAATTAGCACAGAAGACTAAAGTTCTGAATTGTCGGCAAACTGCTTCCTGTTCTCAGGCTACACTGCTGATTCCTCCCACCTTCATTTTACTACTGTGTGACTCTGAGCAAATCCCTTAACCAAACAGTGCTCCCGTGTCACCCCTGGAAAGGAATAATTGTGTCCAGTGGGCTTACCTAGTCAACAAACTGGCAAAAAAGATCATGTCTTAAGTGTGAAGCTAACAACTTTCATGGGTTATCTGGTGCTGGTCTCTCACTCACCAACTTATACATCTAATTTCTTCAAAACCCAATCTGCTTATCAAAACTGGACTGTCTGGAGATGACTCAGTGAATCATCCCTCAAACTTATGAAGCAGACTGCCCTGGAGGATCTTGCCTTATTTTAACATGCTAATCAACCTTCTGCAACTCTTCCAAAGCAGTCTAGAGATGGGACAACTACTGTTAACAGGGAAGGAAATCACAATTATTTTCCTCACATTCTGAAGTTAAGGAATCTTTAGCATATACTGTCCAGATTTTTCCTCTTGGTTTAGACACTGACTCAGGCAGTGATTCCCTGCCATGTTGACTATAATGCATCTAAGCCACTAAAAAGCCCTTCTATTATTGCATTGTTTCAGGATGTCTACTGTGACATCCCCCCTCTGGGCCAGTAATCAATGAGCCTGAATCCTCTCCAATGACACCGGGGAGGGATGTTTACTTGGACCAAAGACAGATACACACAGTATTTCCAGATCCAGCTCTCTGCATCAAGGACAATTTCCCTTAAGAGCACACAGGGAACACAATCAGTCTGGTGTCTGGGTTTCTCTTTCTCTCCTGGCCCCCAATAAGACTCCCCACTGGCACAGCTGTAGAGTTGAGTCCTCAGAAGAGTCTCCAAGCCAAGTCCTCCAATAACTTCTCTGTGAAACCAGTGCTCTGTGTCCCTGCTCCAAGCTGCTGACAGACACACTCTTTGAGATTTGATTTTCACACACACACATACACACACACACACACACACACACACGAAAGGCTGGCACAGATTTACTAGCTATGCCCCTCCATATAAGGTAGTTACTGCCACCAGAAACTCAAACGCCAACACTCCAAAGCCAGCTACAATAAGGCTCTTACAAAGGTACCCAATTATACTGAGTGAAATTAATATTAATACAAATGATAGTGTTTGACCAATGTGGCAAGGCTCTCAAGAGTGTACAAGAGTCCAAGTACCCTCAAAGGTTAAATTGTTCTCTAAAGAACCAGTCACAATGAGAAATTTAAATATGTTTAATAATAAATAATAAAAGAACATGAAAATACTAAATATTTATTTACAATTAACACCAGTGTTTCAATCACAAGAAATATTAAAGATAACACAGATAAATATTAAAAATAACACAGATGAATACAGGTATACAGATACAGAAAACCAGTACTTAAATCTCACTATATTTTTATTTTCCTGATGGATCTAAAGACTTATATTCACTGGCTACTTACTAAAGCAAGGCAAGATGAAGTAGGTGAGTGGTCTTCCTTCTTTGTCAGGTTTCAAAACAGAGTGCTCTGAGACTTCTGTCTCATCTAGTATTAAATCATCATTTTAGGCCCGGATTACAGAATGACAACACACATGTTTCTGTTTTTCCCTGGGGGGGTAAAAAATGGGGGGAAAAAAAAAATTTGAAAAAAAAATGAAAAATTGTTAAAAGGGGTTTCCCTTTCCTTAAAAAACCCAGCCCTTTTCTGAAAAAAAAATTTTTAAAAAAAAAAAATAAAAGAAAAAAAATCCAAAAAAAGTTCCCCCCCCCCCCCCCCCCCCCCCCCCCCCCCCCCCCCCCCCCCCCCACCCCCCCCCCCCCCCCCAAAAAAAAAAAAAAAAAAAAAAAAAGAAAGAAAAAAAAAAAAAAAGCAAAAAAAAAGAAAAAACAAAATCGAAAAAAAAAAAAAAAGGGAAAACAAAAAAAAAAAAAAATGAATTTTAAAAAAAAAAAGGGGAAAAGGAAAAAGAAATTTAAATTTTTTTTGAAAAAAAAAGTTTTTCCCAGCCCAAAAAAAAGGGGCCAAAAACCCAGACAGAAAACAGTTTCTGAAACAATAATAAAAAAAAATAAATTTTTAAAAAACTTTTCCAGAATAAAAGATTTTTGGGAAAAGGGGTTTTCCCTGGCCAAAATTAAAAATAATGAAATAAAAACCCAACAGTTTGGGTTTAACAAGACTTTTTAAAAAAAAAAATTGCTTCTTTTTAAACAAATTCCCCTTTAAACAGGAAGTGTTTCGGGCGCTTTTGCTTTTTTAAAAGAAAGGGTTTCCCCTTACAGAAAATTTTAAAAAGAAAGGAATTCCCTTGGTTTTTTCAAAAAAAACCAAATTTAAAAGGGGTTTTTAAAAAAAAACAAGGAAATTGCTTTTTGGGGTTTTTTGAACGCCCAAATTACTAAAGGCGATGCAAACAAAAGGGAAAAGGAACTTTTAAAATTTTTATAATGCCCAAATTATTTAAGAAAAGACATTTTTTTTTTCTTAAAAAACAATTTTTTGAAAACATTTTGGTTTTTGAAAAAAAGTTTTTTGTTTTTTTTGACCAAAAACCCATTAATTTGTTTTAAAAAAACCCAAAAACTTTTTAAAATTATTATATGCATTATTATAGTAAAGAGTTGGTGTGGGTATAGTAGGATTTCCCAGGTTGGCACCCCTTGTGTAAAGTCAAGGGTTTTTTAATAAAAACCCCACAGTTATTATTTTTGATTATAAAGAATTATTAAAATGAAATTCTTAATTTTTAAAAAATGTTTTGATAACATGTTGAGTGTTTAAGTTGTTCCTGTTTTTTGCATTTTTGAGAACAAAAAGGGGAAAATTTAAAAATTATTTTGTTTTTTTTTAAAAAATAAAAAAGGGGCCCAGAAGAATTGGGAGAAAAAAAATTTCCCTTTTTTTTTTATTTTTTTTTATCTTAAATAAAAAAATTGGCAAAATTTTACAAAAATAAAAAAAGGAAAACGGGACTTTTTTTTTTAAAAACAAAACCTTTTTTTTTTATTTTCGGCTTTTCCCTTTTTTAAACTTAAACTTTTAAACCAAAAAATGTGGACAAAGAAAAAAGGGGGAAAACAAACCCCCAATTTAAAGATATTTTCAGGTTTTAAAAACATATTAAAGCAAAAAAAAGAAAATTTTTACATAAAAATCTGAAAATAAAAAAAATACTCTAATGTTCTACATTTTCTTATTGGAATATTCTGCAATTACCCTTTACTTTGTTGATTTTAAATTTAAGCATAAAAAATAAATTATGTAAACTTAATCACTTTTTTTGTTACAATCTTTAAGTTTTTACAGTGGAATTAATCTATGAAAAAAAGGTTAATTTCCACAAAAAAAATTTTTTTAATATTTGGGGCATTAGATTAAAAGGGCCCTGTGCCTTTATAACAGAAAGCGACACAAAACGGAATATACACAACTTTCCCGGGAAAGATATGTTGAACCCTTTACTTTGCATTTTTTCCACTGTATCATTAGGGGGATATTTAAAGGGGGGTGGCCCCCAATTTTTATATTTGCATATTTTGTGTTTTAAAATAAGGGAAAGTTTGAAGGTTCATTTGTATTTTGATTACATTCATAAAAGGGCAGAGGAAGCTAGGTGAAAAAAGCCCCAGGGTATTTTTCTTCTGACCTCTCTTTCCTGGTTTTCTTTAATAAAAATTTTTAAAGAATTAAAGTTTTCATTCTTTGAAAATGCATCCTTAGAAATTCAAGCTACAATAAAAGGACCCCCGGGATTATAACCCCTCTAATCATTTGGGTTTTTGTAAGGGTCAAGCTATTTTGTCAATGCCATTTGGGAAATCTTCAAAAAAAATCTTCATTCATGTTTATTTGCTCAAAAATGAATGCTCAACCCTCGCTTCAATTTGCAATTATTCCATCCCTGGGATGTGGAATCTACTCATTTTCACTTTTTGAAAACAGATTTGATTTTATTGGTTTAAAACAGGCCCCACTTTTTAAAATATTTCCATTATGTTTTTTTTGCAGGAAGAATCTTTTTAATAAAAACGGGCTCTTTAAAAAAATTAAAATGTTTTCTTTACCCAGGAAAACTACCCTCCTTTGGAAAGATTTCAAAGAATTAGATTTTTTAATTCATCTTTAAAAATGTATTTATTCCTATTTTTACTGTATAAAACTGTCCACTTGTTCCCCAACTATTTTTCTAATCATTTTAATTTGCTATAGAAAATGTACTAGAAAATTTTAAAAAATAAAGTAATCTGGAAATACCTTGGTCCTGGGGAAAAACTCCTATTTCTTCTTTGAAAAAAATTTCATTTTTTGGTTAAACAACCTCCTTCGCCAAAATCTAAAATTTCAAGTTCTTGAAAAGAAAAAAAAAAACTTTATTAAGAAAAGGATCAAAAAAAAAAAAAAAGGGGGATTTTCTTTACCCAGGAAAAACTCCCCCCCGGGGCACCCTAATAGGCAGATCCAAAGCCTAAAGTTTTGTATGCCCAACCACACTTATTTTCACATAAACCATAAAACTCAGACCACTAGTTATCAAACATTGCATGTGCTGAATAAAATCAATAAGTGCCCTATTGGGGTTGTTTTTTCTTTTTTGGGCTTTATTTTTTTTTGCTATAAATTTCATTCACCAAAATAAAATTCAGTTGGGAGGCACATTCCCCATAAGGAATAAAAAATTTGGCTTTTTTTTGGGTGCCAGAACACCTTTGTATACTGTGGCATTTGCCCAAGGACTCAAACCCGGCCATTTATCTTAAAACCAAAGTTTAAACAACAGCCCTGCCATGGCAGAATCCAACCCTGAGTACCCCTGCAGGTAAAAGGCTAGAAGTCCAGGGTTCTTCGATTTTACCCTACCAAACCCCCTTTAAAAGGTAAAGCTTGAGGCATTTTTCCCAAAAGTTTCACCCAACCCATGGGGGGGGGTTTCTTGCACACCCTGAAGTTTGAGGCCCATTTTTTGGATTTTAAAATGTTTGATTATTTTGGGGGGCCCAAGGGGGTTTCCAACGGCGGGAGGGGGTTCTTTCCTTTTAATAATTTCCCAAGGTAAACCCTGGAGTTGGGGCGGATTCCCTTAAAGCACAAAAAATTTTTAGAAAAGGTATTTTCCCCAAGTACTGTGTGCAGATTCACCCAGGGAAAGCCGGAGGGGAAATCTTTTTGCCATAACTAGTGGAGGAGCTTTAATTTTTGGATGGGTTATTGTGGGTAGAAAAAATTTGCGCCCCCTTAGCCTCTTATAATTCCTTGGAAAACCTCTATTTTGGGCCCAAAAAAAAAAAAAATTTTTAGATTTAAGATAGGTTTGGCCCGGGAAAAACTCTTGTCTTGTCAAGGAGTGAAGGAATTTTTTATTGGCAAATTAGAAAAACATGGTAAAAATAAAATGAGGGTTTGGGGTTTTTGGCCTTGGAAAAAGCCTTTTTCCCCAAAAAAAAAAAGGTTAAAGTTTGATTTCCCAAAGGGTAATTGGCAGTTTTAAAAATGGGATGATTCTTGGGGTCAAAAATTTTTTAAAAAAAAAATTTAAATTTTATAATCGGTGCATGGAGAATTAAAAAACAAGTTTGGAAGAAAGGATGGGGGAAAAGTGAACTCTGTCTTTTGAAAGACCAGATAGGGCCTCTGATAACAATGCCTGCAGCTCCAGAGTCTTCTGGCAGAGGTAATGGCTAAGAAAAAAAATTTTCAAAAGACAAAAATTTAGATCACACTTAAAGCAGGCTAAAAAGGTTTTTGAGTCAAAGACTGGGAAAACTAAAGGGAGGTTCCATGGTTCCACGGGTTGTCTGCAGGAGGCCTGAATGAGAGGTCCCTGAGGAAAGCTTTGCAAAGGCAAAAAGAGATAAGAGGGTGCCTCTATACCATTGTGGAAATTCCCCCCCTAGATGACTCCATATAGAGGCAGAGGCTCCATTATCAAAAAACTTACCAAGTTTTAAGCACTGCAGTAACTGGAGCCGAATATGGGTCTAGATGTTATCCTTGGACCAGATGGAGAACCTCTTCCATTTATCTGATATAGTCTTCTGGTGGAAGGTTTCTGAGGGGGGCCAGAATGATGTCTCAAACAAGCAAGGAGAAATTTAGCTTGCCTGGCACTAAGGAAGTGGAGAAAAACTGTACTTGAGTTTAAATTTTGGGTTAAACCCAAGTTTTTTGGAACCAGAACCCTCGGTAATAGGTGGGCAAAGGAAGGGGAAACCCAAATTTTGAGGCAAATCTTGAGGTCCCTTTTGATTAAACCAAAGTTTTTTTGAAATTTGGGGAAAAGGGGGAGGGGAAGGGTGAACCCTGGGAATAGGGTCGGCCCTTGATTTGGGGGGGGGGAAATAGTTGCCGGGTTTGTGGGGGGAAAGACCGGAACGGGCCCCAGGGTAAAGTTTAAGGCCCCTTTCGGGGAGGGAACTGTCAGGGGAGATCCTAGTTTGAATACGAGGGGCTCCCGGGGTAGGGGACTTCAAAAATTAATACCCCCTGCCTTTTTGGTTCCCACATGGGGAGGCTTGGTTCCTCCCTTTTATTCCGACCCTGAAATTTTTACTTTGAATTTTTGGAAAGCCTAAGGCCTGAAAGAACAGGTTTTCCCAAAACCTGTTGCGGGGGGGCCTTGGGGGCCATGTCCTTCCCTTTTTCCAAAGGGGCCCCCCCCCGATGGGAAAGCATCCAGGAAAGGCTTGGGGGGGGAAGTCCAAAATCTCACTGGCCTAAACCCCCAAAGCGGCCCTGTTTGGGGGTTGGGTTTAAAATTGGAAGGGGGGGGTGATTTTTTGGGAAATTGACAAGGGGCCCAGCTGAAAGGCACTGGGCCTTTTGGAATTGTCAGAAAAACCGGGGCCTAAAGCCCCCAGAAGTTTTTGATATTAAAAGGGGGAAACCTCTTGGGAGCTTAAATGTGCCAAATATCGAAACTGTCCAAAATTTTTTTGGGGAAAAATTTGTTTCCCCAAGTTTTTTTCCCAAAAAACCGGGAAAAAGGGGGGCTTTTGGACCAGGGGGGTTGGGGCCAGTCTTAATGGAAACCCAATTTTTTTAGTTAAAGGGGTTTTACCCTGCCATGCATTTCCTCGGGGGGGGGCCCAGGAATTTGGGTTGTGGCCCCTAGGAAAAAAGAACCCCGGGTTTTCCATTTTGGGGGAAACCATCCGGAGCGGCACCCAATTTTTTTTAAAAGGGAAGGGGGAGAACCGGACCCCCGTTTTGGGGGTGAAGGTTTCCAGTAAAAATTCTGCCCTATTTTTTCCCAAAAAGTCTCAGAAAATCAGGATCCGGTTGGGGACTTTATCTTTTTTCATTTTAATCCGGTGTTTTTCCCTTTTGATTGGGGGGAAGTCAAGTTTTCTTAAAGTTTTCAAAAAAGGGGGGTTCCTCTGGGGTTTTTCCCCCCTGAGGGGGATGGAAGAGTTGGTGCGGGAAAAAAAGCCCCACGTTCCGGGAAGTGGCCCCCCTGGACGCTGAAAAGGTTTCCAGGAAAACCCTGGGGTTCGAACCCCCCCCGGGGGGATTTTCCAGAAAACCCCCCCTCTCCTCTGGGAGCACCCGGGGAGGAAAAGGGCCTGAACAGAAAGACCCTGGGGGATTTTGGGTTTAAACCAGGAAGGGCAGCTTTTCCACGGATTTTGCAGCGCCCACTTGGGAAAAAAGGGATGAACCGAGGGAGTTTGGGGTTTAAAAACCGGGGGCCAAAAGCCCACCCCAAAAACCCCGAGGGGGCCCCCGGTACTGTGAACAACCCAAAGGGAAACCCAGGGCCGAGTGAACCCACCCATGACCGAGAAATGTTTCCAAGAGGGAAATTAAACCCCCCGGAGCCTAAAAAAGGGAAATTTCAGGGATATGGAAATCCCGGGAAAAAAAAGTTAACTTCCCCCACCCAGGTTGTTGGGCGGGGGAAGGGATCCGCCAAGCTTTTCTACACCCCACCCCCTGTGTCCGGAACCCTTTGGACCAATGATTCCCCCGGGAGGGAAAAAATTTTTTTCCCGGGGGACGTCAAGGAATGGGCTTCCATTGGGCCCGAAAGGTCCGGGGGGGGCCCCCCCGGGTTGGGCCCAAGGGAAAAACCTGCAAAAGGCCCCTCAGATGAAGGGGTTGGGGGCTTCCAGTATTCTTTTTTCCCCAAGTGTCCAAAGTGGATCCGGGGGGCCCCCAACATTTTTCCTGTTTCCAAAGGATTTGGGTGGTCCCTGCCCTTTTCAGTCCGGGGGGGGGCCCCTTGGGGGGGGGGTCTTGAGGGGCCAAGAGGGGCCCCTGAACAGGGGTTTCCCGGGTTTAGTGCCCCGGGGGGGTGGGGCAGTTAGCTCAGGGGGAAAACTGGGGGACCAAAAAATTCCCAGGCCCCTTTCGGGGGAACACCCGAGGGAAGGGGGGAAACCCAAAGAAATGGGACTGGGGCCCCCCAAAGAAGAAGGGTTGGGGGGACTCCAGGGCCAGAATGGCCCGGGGAGAAGGGGCTTGTACCCCCGATGAGATCCCCCCCCCCAATTAAAGGAGGTTTGGGAACCGCCCAAAGGGGTCAAGGAGGGTGCCCCTGGAAGGTGGGGTTTCCAAAAAGTAACAAAGGCTTGAAAAAATTAAATGAAAGATAATCCCTAAAGGTAAATTTTTTCCTGGGGTAGGGGTTTTAAAAAAACCCCCGGGAACAAAGGGGTTTAAAAACCCGGTTTTTCAACCCTTTGGGGGAAATAACCCCAAAAATCAATAAACATACATTTGGAAATGGAGAGGGGAACCCGGGTAAGGGTTTAAAAGCTCAGTTTAACGGGAAAAACCAAACCATATGTGGAAACCCGGGAAGGGAGAAAAACCTTTTCCAAAATAAAAACTAAGGTTACAAGGTACCCACCCAAGGGTAAGGTGCAAGAAAGGGTTAATCTAATCTCTAAAAAAAAAGGGATTAAAAAATTTTAACAAAAAGATTTATTAACGAAACTGGGCCCCTGACCCGGCTTTTCTGTACCCAGGAAAAAAACAAAAGGGATTTTTTGAGGAAGGGGGAGACCCATTCGGGGGGGAGACTTAGCCTTTTAAAAGATTTTTTTTCCCTCTTTGGGGCTTTAAATTGACAAATGTCACGGGGCTCAAAAATTGGACCCAAAACAGTATGAATGGAAAGAGATAACCCCTTCAAAAATAAAACTTAAAACCTGAATACTGTTTTTCTTTTAGAAAAAAAATAAACTTCTAACAAAATAAATCAACTCCTTAAAAAAAATCACAAATTAAAATACACTTTAGGAGAAGAAAGGAAACACCTAATTTTAAAGAAAGGGTTAAACAAAAAAATAAACATTATTGAAGAAATCCAAAGGGGAAAAAGGCCCCCAAAAATGGTCTTGAAGTTCCAAGGAAACAACAAAAGGGGGAAAAATAAGGGACGGAAAAAACGCATAAAAACTAATTTTTTAAAAAAATTGGTATTTCAAAAAATTTTACACAAAACAAAAAAGGGAGTATAAACGGCTTTGGCTAAAAAACGGTCTGGGTAACAAGAACTTTTGGGTTTGTTTTTTCTGGATTTTGGGAAATAGACCAAAGTTCAGGGCTCAGAAGAAATATGTGGGGGAAAAAAGATTCAAACGATCTCACAAAAACCGGGGCCCTTTTTTTTTGGTGTTTTTCTTGAAACTTTGTATTAAAACTTAAGGGGGAATTTTTACAATTTTTCAGAAAAAAAGTTTTATTCTTCCCTCCTTTTTATTTGAAAAAAAACATTTTAAAAAGGGGAATTGCAAAGGGGAACCATGGAGTCCTTTTACCTGGATATTCTAGAAGAAGGGATCCCCCCGGCCCCCTGGATTCTTAAAAACCCTTTTTTAGCCCCCAAAAACCAGACATCCCTAAAGGGGGCGGTATTAGTCTGCAGTGCTGCGTCTGAATACACACCCATTGGGGGTTTTTTTTTCTTTCTTGACTTGAATTTTTTTTGTTCCTGAGTTAGAAAGGGTTGTTATTGGGAGGGCCCCAGAGGATCTCCAAAAGGGTTTTTGGGGGTTTTTTCCCCCCCTTTTTAACTGAACTTTGAAAATGTCGAAACGTTTGTTTCCCTGGTCTTTTCTTGAAAACCAAAAAATGAACCCCGGGGGTTGGGGTCCAACCCTAGATCCCTCAGGAAAGGGCCCAAAGTCTCGGGGCTTGTTTTAGCCTAAAAATCCCTTTTGAAGCTTCCTCGGGAGGGTTCAGTTCCCCCCCTTGGGGCCCTGGATTTTTTCCCCCTAGGTTTTGAACCGCTTCTTGAGGGGGAAATTGGTTTTTTCTGGAGGAAGGGTTTGCAATTTTCGGGGGGGGGTTGGGGTTTCTTATGTTTTGAATGGGAAACCCCCTTTTGTTAGGCTGAGTCCCTTTGAAAAAAAAAAAAGCGTTTTGGACCCAAATCCAAAAGAAAATGGAAATTTAAGGGGTTTTTTCTCCTTGTCCCCTAAAGTTCAGAGGTTTAGAGGGGCCCCCTTGGACCTCCCCCCAAATCGGGGCCAGTTCCTTTTTCTTTTGGGGGGTTTTTGCCTTTTTAAGACCTTCCCTTTGGTTTTGGCTTTAAAAGGTTTTCCCTGATCTCCTTTTAAGCCCCTTTTGGGGCAAAGCTTGACAGTTTTAAATAATTTTCCTAGTTTGGGTTAAAAAATTTTATTTTAGGGGGTCTCCCTGCGCCCTTTTCCTTTTGGTGCCTTTTTAACCTTCTTTGCCTTCAAGTTTCCTTTCTTCCATTTGCCTCCGGGTTAAGGAATTTTTAAATGGAGATTGTTAATTTTATTTTGCCTTTGCTTTAGGGTGTAATTTCAAGACCCAAGCCTTACCCTTTTCCCTTTGTTTGAAAGGGTAGGAAATGGAAACTGATAAAAAAGACATTTTTTTGCTTTCGTTTGGGGCTGTTAAACCCAGCCCACATAAGGTATGTCGGGCCTTGTTTGCCTTTCAGGCTGAATTTGTTCTAAAGTCTTCTGTTTTTTTGGTTTTTTTCCCAAAACTTTTGCCACCTTTTAAGGGCAGTTGCTGATGCCCTTGGGTAACCTTTTGGGCTGGGGTTTCGGGGTGATTTTTGGTTTTTCCCCTCTTCCGGGGAAAAAGGCCCAAGGGTTTTGGGAGCCCTTTTAAAAACATTATTTTATTTTTCCTCCTTTTTAATTCCCAAGAGGAAATTAAACCTTTCAGATCTGTTTTTGTTCATAGGCAACCCCACCAGGCCCCCAAAGGGGCGGGAAAGGGGTGGCAGGCCCCCCAAGGCTTCTCAGACTTCTGTGGACCAGAACCCTTCTTTATCTGATAAGCCTGCTTCTCTGACAATTTGCCCCCCTTTATATAGACCAGGATCCTTTGTCCCTTCAGCTTTCCCTTTGTCAATTGGCATCTCATGACTTCAGAATCTTGGGTTCTTTCTGTCATCTGTCAGGGTTACTTCATGGTATGGAAGTCTCTCCTTCCTTTTTCAGGGATTCCACAACCTCCTCTAGAGCAACTTCCTCCTTTCCTGGAGGTTTTAGGATCCCTGGTGAACCAGGAAACCATTTAACCCGCTCCTTCCCAAGTTGAAAAGGTTTTTTATTCGAGGATATTCCTGGTTCTTAAAAGGCACTTGGAGACCTATTCTGGATCTCTCCCTGCTCAACACCTTTCTCAAGGTCCCTTTTTTGGATGCTTATTCCTCATACCCTGTTTCCTCTTTTACTATCTAAAGCTTTTCTGGTGTCTTTGAATCTGAAAGATGCTCACCTTCATATCCCCACTCACCCTATTTTCAGTAAGTTTTTACATTTCTCTGTTTTCCCTTTTTATTTTCAGTTCTCTGCTGTGCCCTTTGGCCTTTTACTGCCTCAAGGGTATTCACAAAATGCTTAGCTCTTGTGATTGCTTTCTGCAGGCTCTAAGGCATTCAGATTTTTACTTAGCTAGACAACCTGTTGCTTCAGGCATCTTCTCCCAGTCACCTGTTACAGGTTCTGGAGTTTACCATCTTTCTTCTTCAAAGTCTGAGGTTCACTATCAACTTCCAACAGTCCCCTAACTCCCTCTCAGGATCATGTGTATCTGGGATGCAGGTTTTAAACAGTGCCAATTTTGGGCCCTCTTTCTACCTCCAAAGTTTTGTCACTGACAGCCTTCTTTCAGGCTCTTCTTCCTCTGACTGCCATACCATTCAGGGAGTTTCGGCCCTGGGATTCATGGCCTCTACTATTCCAATCTCAATCTTGACTGCATATGCAGAAGCTTCAATGGTATCTTAGCTTGGCTGTAGCATTGTCACCCTCGGGATTTCAGTGTACCTTTTCCCCCTGTCAAGATGGCATTTGAGTGGTGGATTCAACATTTTGCTCTCAACCCAGGCCGGGTTTCAGCCTCCAGTACCTTCTCAAGAACTGTTCACCAATGCCTCAGACATGAGGTGGGGGCTTATTTTGGTGAACAAAAATTCAGAGTCTCTGGCCCCTCTTCAGAAGTCAGCCCCATCAACATCAAAGAGATGAGTGCTCTGATTCTGGCCTTTCAAGCTTTTACCCATGTTCTCTAAAACCCCCCTTGAAGGTGTATACAGACAACACTACAGTGATATGGCATATCAACAAGCAGGAGCCATGGAATCTTACCTGTTCTGCAGAATGCCTCTTCGGCATAGTAGGTGACTCTCCATTATCAGTTAACTCTCAGGCAGTATACATTCCTTCAGAGCACAATCTAGTGTCAGACTTGCTGAACAGGTCCAAAACACAGGCACACAAATGGATACTTCACAAAGATGCGTTTCTAGACAATGACCATTGGCAGAGTCTATTCCTCAAATAGATCTTTCTGTCTCCACTCTGAACAGGGATCTTTCTTTCTTCTGTTCCAGAGTGCCATGTCATCTGGCATGGAAGATGGATGCCTTTGATTTTCCCTTTGGGAAGGGGATGTTTCTTTATGCTTTCCCTCCTCTTCCTCTACTTCCAACAGTCCTGCAGATGATTCAGCTGAACTCCCCAAAAAATCTTGCTAGTAAATCCCTTTTGGCCAAGACCACATTGGATGGTCCTCTTAATATATCAGGCCAAGGGCAATCACCACAAGTTACTTCACTGGCTGGATCTCCTCACACAGAACAGGGGGTCTCTCACCCATTCTCACATGTCCACTCTTCAACTGACACTGTGGGTGATATAGTTTTGATCCATTTCAAGCACCACTTTTCTGAGTATGTGCTCAGGGTTGTACATGCAGCAAGGAAACAGTCAACCAGAAAATCTTGTATGTCCAAATGGAAAAGATTTTTGGTCTAGTGCCATGCTCGACACTTTTTTAGTTGAGGTGCCTTAGGTCCTCAATTATTTGTGTTAGTTGCTCCAGTCTGAGCTGGCCTACTCTTCTGTGAAGACCCATTTGTCAGCCATTTCTACCTGTCTACCTTGAATCCTCCCTTTGGTTTCTCGTTTTGAGGTCAAATCATTTTGTTAAAGGCATCCTGCATATTCGCCCCAAGGAAACCTATTCTCACCTCGGGATCTTAATTTTGTTTAAAAACTGACTCAGGCTCCTTTTTAAACCTGCAGATTTTGCTTCTTTGCAACTCTGTACCTGGAAGACTGTTCTGTTTGGCCCTTCTTTTTAGATTTCTGAGCTCCAGGCCCTATGGCTGTTCCTCCTTTTTTTTTTTCATAGGGACAGAGTGTCTCTTACTAATCCTTCTTTTATGCCCAAAGTAGTAAATTAGTTGCCCTTGAACCAGTCGGTAAAATTCCTCCCCCTTTTCCCTTTTTCAGTCTGCTAGTGATGTGTCCTATATACCTTGCATTAGCACAGACAGCTAAGGTACTATCTGGATAAAACTAAGGCCATTTGTAAGTCTGATCAGTTTTTGTTTTCTATCATCCCAGAACACTGGTTTAGGCTGTTTAGAAGCAAACATCTCCACCTAGATATCCAAGGCCATTTCCTTTTTTTATACTTTTCATGGCAAATCTGTCTTTACTTTTTAAGGGGTTTCAATTCCACTAGTTTTGCTGCCTTTTGGATTTAAGGGGAAAGGTTTCAACAATTTTTTAAAAAATTTTTTTTGGGGTTTTTAGGATTTTTCAGTTTACCCCCCTTTTTTAGTTTTTATTGGTTTGAAAATTCAGGCAGAAGGCAAGTTTTGTGAAAATTTAAAAAAGGGTTTTTTTTTATTTTCTCACCCCCCTTTTCCAACCCCCTTTTTGTTTCTTTTTTTTTTTTAATTCCCCCGGCTAGATTTTTCTTTTTCCGCATTGTTTTTTTTTGGTGTAATCTTTTCCTAGGAAATGTTTTTTTCTTCATTTGGGTACTCATCCCTTTTACCCCCTCTTGTTTGTTCCCCCGGGGCCCCCTTTTTTTAATCCCCGTGAAAAAAGGTCTTTTCTTCTCATTGTTTTTCCCTTTGGATTTTCAAAGGACCCTTTTTTTCTAAAAAGAACGGTCCTTCTGGGGCACCATTTGAGAAAACCCCACCCCTTTTGTGGAGCAATGTATTTTCGATGCATTTTAATATTTACTTTTTGTTTCCTTAAACCTTCTCCCCTGGGGCCCGGAAAAAACCCTTTGTCTTGAAATAAACCCAAAAGTGAAAAGAAAAAAATCCCACTTTTCATTAGACATATAACTGGGCCTTTTTCCTTTTGGTTTTAAATTTTAGTTTTTGGGCTTATTTTTACTTTTGGGGCATTAGCGGACCTGGTGGGCAAGCGGCAAATGCCAGACAGGCAACATTTTTAATGGCTTTGGGGGGCCTGTATTTTCTGGACGAATTTTTGAATTATTTAATTTTGTCTTTTACAATTTTTTTTCCCTCAACTTAAAAACCCCCAAAGCCTTCATTTTCCCTTTTAAGATGGCACCAATGGGAAAAAACCCCCGTACTACCCAAAAAAATTTTATTCTTCAAATTTTCCTTCCAGACAAAAGTGTGTACCTTTAGGCCATCCTGTTCCAGTGTCCCAAAAAAACCAGTTGCTCCTCTTTGGGTACTGGGTGGACCTTTACAGACACTAAATCCAACCCCTTTCGTACTAACTAAAGGGGAAAAAGAAAACAAAGTTCTGAATTTTGGCAAATGTTCCTGTTTCGGTACAGGATTTCCCATTATTTTTTTTGTGCTTAGCAAATCCTTAAACATCTCCCTTCCCCCCAAAGGAATAAATTTTCCTTTATAGCAAAAAAGGCAAAAAAAAGTTTTTGGAAGAACAAATTTTTTGGGATCTGGGCTGGCCCCATAAATTTACACTTTTCTTCAAAACCCCTTTTTTTATCAAAAATGGGCGTTTAATGACTCAGTGTCATCCCCCAAGCTTATGAAGCAGATGCCCAGGGCTTTCCAAAATGCAATCCCTTTGCAATTTCCAAAACATTGGGGGAAACCTTTAAAAGGGGAAGGAAAAAAAATTTTTTCCTCCTTTGAAATTAAAAAAAGCATAACTGTCCCAATTTTTCCAGAAGACTAAGGTTCCCCCATGTTGCAAATGCTCTGCCACTAAATGGTTATTCCTCCAAAATTCCCTTTTTTCTTCTTGTTCTTTTTTGCATTTAACCACCTCCCCGGCACCTAAAAAAGGGGAATAATTCCAGGTGGGCTCCCCCAATTCCCCCCCAACTGGCAAAAGATCTGTTTGGTAGCTAACCCAACAATACTGTCTGCTTAATAACAAATTAAAAAAAACCAAAACAATTCCCGCTTTCCACTTGGGGGTGGGGGGGGGAAAAAAGGGAACAAAAAACAATAACAGGAAAGTTTTGGAGGAAAAACTGCCTTATTTTCTGGATACCCCCCTGCACCCTTTCCCGGTCCCATGGGAAAAACTCTTTAAAAAGGGAAAAAATTCACCTTTAAAACCTTCCCAAATTTGAAGTAAAGAATTTAAAAACCCCTTCTGTCCAATTTCTTTGGAACCTGCCCAAAAGGGAGGATTCTTTCCCTGTTGAATAGCTCTAGGCTTAGGGTAAATTTTGATTTGTTCAAGATGGGAAAAAGTGAATTCCTCTGGGAGTAATAAGGCCTGTTTCCTTTTCAATGACAAAAAAAGGAGGGAAAGTTTATTGCAAAAACCCCGGGGGTAAAACCAAAAAAGTTTTCCGACCATTTGAAAAAGGGGACAATTCCTTTTTTGGAAAAGGAACCAAAAAGGTGGTTGTCGGGTCTCTTCTTTGGCATAAGGGGGCACTGCAAGCTGAATTTGAAAACTTTCGGAAGGCTCCAAAAAAGGGCTTTCCCAAAACCTTTGGAACAGGCCCTGGGTTTGGGGGCAAAAGGGCCGAACCAAAAAACCCTTGAGGGGGGGGTTTTTATTTTAAAAAACACCCAAAACCCACAGAGCTTTTTGGACCATTTATGCTATTTTCCCCATAAAATTTGAAAAACACCAAGAACTCAAAGAAATCCAAAGAAAAACTAAATTAAAAAGGTTTACAAAAAAGGACAATTTTTATATGAAAAGGAAAAATTTATTTAATAAAATTTGGGGGGGGTTTATGGAGGCTTCAAATTTACCCGGGGGTAAGGGGGCCTCAAAGGTTAAAAATTGTTTTAAAGAAAAGGGGCACAATGAGGGGAATAATTGGGTTTAATAATTAAATAAAAAAAAGGGGAACCAATTTTAAATAACAATAATATTTCATTAACAGGTTTCAATTAAGGAAAATAAAGGGGGAAACAAAAGAATAATTATAACCCGGTGGGTCCGGTAACGGGGAAAAGGGAAAAGTCTTAACTTCTTTTTTTAAAATTTTTTTTTTTTCCCCCTTTTGGGGAAATTTTTGGGGGGATTTTCCCTTAAAAAGGGAAAAAACTTTTTTTTTAAAATTAATTTTTTTCCCAAAACCTTTTGGGTAAAACCCCTTACCCAAAAAGGGAAGGGCCCAAAGGGGGGGTTTTTTAAAAGTAAGGGTTTTAAGGGTGGGGGGGGGCTTCCTTTTTTCCCCCTTTTTTCAAGGTTTCAAAAAAACCAAAAAAGGGGGGCTCCCTGGGGGACCTTCCTTTGTCCTTCCCCTCCTTTAAAAGGGTTTAAAATTTTAAAACCAATTTAAATTTTTTTAAAAGGGTCCCGGAAAAATTAAAAAAAAGAAAAATTTAAACCAACACAAAACAATAAAAAATTTTTTGGGGTCCAAAAAAACCCCGGAACCTCCCCTGGGTTGCCATAAACCCCAAACCAAACCTTTTTAACCCCCAGCCAAAAACCCCCCTTTTTTTTTTAAAACCCCCAAAAAATCCAATTTTTCCCAAAATAAAAATTGGGGCCTCCAATTTTTTTTTAATTTTAAAAAACAAACCCCCCCCACCAAAAAAAAAGCTTTGCTAAGAAAACAGTTTTTTTCCAAAGGGCCCCTTCCTGGAAATCAAAAAAAAAAAAAAAACAATTTTCAAAAAACCCTTTTACAAAACCCCCCCCCTTTCCCCCCCCCCCGGGGGGGGGGTAAAAGCCCCAATTATTTTTTTTCACCTGCTAAAGACCCAATTTTTAAAACCCCCCCCCGGGGAACAAAAAAATTTCCCCCAAAAATTTTTTCCCCCCCCGACCCTGTTTTTTGTTTTTTCCCCGGGGCCCTTTGGGCCCCCCCTTGAAAAACCTGGTTGGAAAGGGATTAAAAACCCCCTTTATTGAAACCCTAAATTTTAAAGGGGTTTTAAATTTTTTAAAATTTTTCAAAGGATAATTTTTCCCCCAAAAAAAGGGTTTGCTTTTTTGGGCCAAAGGGTTAACCTTTTTTTTCTCCCCCTTTTTTTTTCCAAAAGGGGGGATTCCCTTCCCCCGGTTTTCCCCCCCCAAATAAAAAAAAAAAAATTAAATTTCCAAACCCCCCCCGTTTAACCAATTTAAAACCCCAAAAAGGGGGGTTTTTTGACAAAAAAACAAGGGTGTTTTAAATTTCCCCTTTTCCTTTTTTCCTTTTGGGCCCAAAAAAAGGAACCAACCAAAATGGTTTTGCAACCCAAATTTTAAAAAAAAAAAAACCCCTTAAAAACAAAAGGGGGGGGTTTACAAAAATTAAAAAACCCAAAAAATTTTTCAACAAACCCGCTTCCCGTAAACAAAAAAAAAAAACCCAAGGGGGATGGGGGGGGTTATTAAAAAAAATTGACATAAATAAAAAACCCTTCTTTAAAAAAAAAACCTTTCCCCAAAGATTTAAGGCCCAAAATTTGGGTGGGGGGTATGTTAAAAAAGGGGGGATCTTTTTTTCTGGGGGCCCAAAAATTCCCCCCTGGGCATAGCCTTGGCCAATTAAAATCAAACAAAGGGGGTTTTGGGTTTCAACCATTTGGCAAACCCTAATTTTTTTTTAATCCTAAAAACCCTTTTTAAAAAAATAATTTGGAACTCCCCTTTCAACCAGATTTTTTCAAAGAAAACTCCCAAAAAAAAACCCCCCCCTTTTTTATTTTTAAAAAAAAAACATTAAAAAAAAAAACCCAAAAAAAACAACTTAAACCAAATGGGGGGTTTTTAAAAAAAATAAAATTTGGCTGGGTTTTGATTTTTTACCAAAAATTTTAAAAAACCTCCCCCTTAAAAAAAGTTGGGGACTTTAAACCCCTTTGGGTTTTGGAAAAAATTACAAATTTAAAAAAAAAGTTTAATTTTTTTGATTTTTTCAATTTTGAACCCCCCCTTGGTAAATAACTTTTTTGGCCAAAAAAAAAATTTAAAGTTTTCCAATTTTTCAGGGGGGTTTTTTTTTGTCCCCCGGGAACTTCTTCCCCAAAATTGGCCCCCCCGAAACCGGTTTTTTAAATGCAAAATTTTTTAATTTATTTTCCCCCCCCCCCCGGGTGGGAAATTGCCCCCCCAAAAAGGGATTTTAAAAAAAAGTCCCCCCTAAAAAAGGTTTAAAAAACCCAAAAAAAAAAAATTTTTTTTGAATGTTTTTAACCCCGATTTAAACCCCTTTTTTTTCCCAAAAAAACCAAAAAAAAAAAAAAAATTCAAAAAACCAAGGAATCCTTTTCCTTTTGATTAAGGCAAAAAAAAAATTAAAACTTTTTTTTTTTAAACCTTTACCTGGCCATCCGATAAAATTTTTTTTTCATTTAAAAAATTTAACCCCCCTTTATTAAAAAACTTTTTCCCATTAAAAAAAAAACCCCCCAAATTAATAAAACAGTTTGCTTATTTTTTGGTTTCAAAAATTTTTTCCCCAAAAAAAACCTTTTTAACCCCCAATAAAATTTTTCCAAAAAAATAAAAAACCTTAAATTTTTTTCCTTAATAAACCTTTTTACCTTTTGAAAAATTAGGAATTTTTGAAAAGGGTTTTTTTTTTTGTTTAAACCCTTCCCGGGAAAGGTTTTTGTTTTTTTAAAAGGGAAAAAGGAAAAAAAAAACCCAAAAAAAATGGGGTTTTTTTAAAACTGGTTTTCTGAAAACTTTTTCCTTTTTTATTTCCCTCAAAAAAAATTTTTTTAAAAAAAAAAAAATACTTTTTTTTTGGTTTAAACAATCCTTTAAACTTTTTCAAAAATATTTCTTTTACTTTTTTAAAAAAAAATTTTTAACCCAACGTTTTTTAAATTTTAAACCAATTTTCCAAAAAGTCCTTTTTTAAAAAAAACAAAAACTAAAGGTTCCCAAAAATTGTTTAAAAACTTGGATGAAAAAAAAATTTTATCATTTTTCTTTCAATTTTAAGAAAAAAAAGCCCTTTTTTTGTGGGGGATTTTTTTCCTTTTTTTGTGGGGGAAAATGTTTTTTTTTATTAAAATCTTTTAAAAAAAAAACCCCAAATTAATTTTCAAGGTTAAACCAAAAAAAAAAACATTTTTTTTTTTTTTGAAAAAAAATTTTTAGGTTTTTTTTTAAAAAGTTGCATAACAGTATGTGACTACTGCTTTAGAATACTCTCAAACAGCTTTATTTTTCTGGACATGAAACAAATACTTGGAAAATGTTTATTTTCTCAACACCTGTCACCTTGCACTCAAAATGACATGTACCTTCCTTCCTGCAGTCCTTTGAAAGGCAAGCAGAAAACATTCTACACTGTTAGGAATCATGGGTATCATATACTCTGACATACTGTATCATGCTTATCTGTAAAAACAAGGGTTTCCCTTTCATTTAAAATCCATTAAGTACCCCCCAAAATCATTATTTTAATATCTATAATATATCTGACAATGTCTTCAGCTTATTCTGTCAGTTTTGAACATATGATGTAAATAAGCTTAAGAAAGCATATTCTACAGTCTTCTAAGTCATCTAAACACTTTTACCCTAGGTTCAAAACACAGAAAAATCACAAGAGCTTGTAAGGGTCACTTTTTGGGAAATTTTACATCTGAAACAGTCTCATGGATAACACTATGATTAGCATGTACTTGTACATTAACTGCTGTGCGAGTCCAAGCAGCAAAAGCCTTTCAGTGCATTTATTAAGCTACAAGGCTTCAGATGTCACTTCTTTAGAAAATAAAATTAAATTCTACAATCACTCTCAGAATAACAAACTACACCTACAGAAAAAAAAATCATGAAGGTCTGTAACTTTGGTGCTGTCAGACTGTCTAGGCAGGGGGAATGACAAAGAATAAACGTCATGGATTTTCTTTTTTTGTCCTATGTAAAGTTATCTTTAAAACTCATAGTGTACTGTACTCTGGTTTGAACTACACTGTATCACATTAAGTTTCTTTTAGATATCATATAATATACTTACTGTTCCTGGAAGACTCAGAATCACAACATGAGAGGCATATGATTAAAATGGCAGTTATTTTTCTACTTCTATGTCAAAGGAACAAGGGGGGTGGTGGCAGAGTGAAAATCAATCACAATAGCCTTAGTAGTTTCACCTTCCCTCTCACCGTCTTTCAGTTTTCATCTTGACTGCAGAACTGAAACGGACAGTGCCACAGAACAGGGCATGGATGTTAGGTGTAAACAGGCACAATGGCATATGGAAACTCCAACCCTGCAGTCTTCTCTGCACCCTTCCTGGGGAAAGGGGTGGAAAGGATTAAAATCATAGTTGCCTAGGATGCAAGCATGGTCTTAGCCTCAAAATTTTTCACACAGCATTTCCATTGTCTTGCTCATGATATCAAGAAGCTCACACTAGAAACAGAGTATATGCAATAGGTAGTTTAGTACCCTAATGGAGAAATGGGAGGAGCATGCAAGTAGCCACGTCCCAAAGTGAAGGAAGTTCAGTCCAAAACTCTGGACTTGTCTGGTGGAAGAACATCTGGGATCTGCAGTGTAATAGCTCACATAAGAGCCTCTGATGTGACAATAGGGTCAAGCACAGAGGACTTGACCCAAATTACAGTTCTTAGGTAGCCAGAGTCTTGTTTGGTTTCCTATGGACAGGAATCACAACTCCCAGGTCCATCTGAACCTCTCTGATGAAAAGTGAAATGATCTTGCTGACAGGGGAGTAATCCAGAATAAGAGGGGGATCAGAAGACCTCCTGCAATACCCTTCCTGGGGATTGGAGGGGGGCTTTGGGGAGCATTTTTCCAGTATTTCCTCCATTTTTAAAGATATCTCTGAATTTAGGATTATCTGGAGAAATTATAGTGAAATTTCCAGCTTCTCCATCATCTCTGTCTGGTGCAACAGACTCCAGGGGAAAACAATGTGCTTCATATTTCATGTACCTTCCTTATTTTTCTTGGTAAAGATGGGTCCAAAGAAGAACAGGAAGCAGAAGAAAGACAAGAACACCTACAAGGATCCTGACATTTGCCCTATGACGCGGTGGTACTTCGCCTGCTTTGGTGGGAACCTCAAAGGTCTGCAGGCATAGACTGAGGCAGGGCTCAGGATGATACTGCCTATGAAGCATGCAAAGAAGACTGTGATCTTATCATAAAAGCTGGCATGGAGAATCATCTTGCAAAACGAGGCCCTTAAAAACATAGCGTTAAGTGTCAAGAATGTGGTGTTTTTTAGCACTGACAGGTTAATCCCAACTAACCGCAGTTTGGAATGGGTCAAGATTACGGGTCTACTTTAATTAAACAAAAGCGGGAATTTAAATATGAATCTGTGACACGAAACAACGAAAGGGAAACGCCCAAGCACTAAATAGCAAAATCGAAATGTCGAATTGTCATGGTTGGCCCTGTATAGCTCCTAAGGTAAGTGTGCAATAGTTACGGACCTTAGGGTTAGGGGCGGGGTTTAAAGGGAAGTGCATAGATAGGTAATGTATGTAAGGTTTTGTGTAGGGTTTTGTTAAGTGTATGTGTGTGGGAAAATTTATTTTGTGTGAGTATAGTTCTGTAGGGAAGTGCGGCAGTTTTAGGGGAGGGTTAAGGGTAGTGCATAGATAGTTGTGTATGTGGGTTTAGTGTAGGGTTACAAGTGGGGCTTTGGTGCTTTAATTTAGGGGTTTGTAGTAGGGTTTTGGTTAATGTTTTATGTGTTTTTGTTGTTGTGTTTGGGGTAGTATGTTACGGGGGGGGTTGGGGACTATTGCAGTTTCGATGTTTAAATTTCACGGTTTTGCGTGTTCAACATTATCGCGTTTCGCTGTTAATGTGTTGACGGATTCGTATTTGACGGATTCCGCTTTTGTTTAATTAAAGTAGACCCAAGATCAACTCCAAATACTTTGACACAGATGGTCAAATGCAAAGGAGACCAATCTGCAAAACAACACTGAGGGAACTAGAGTTGAAGTGGATCTTGAACCTTGGACAAGTTCTGGGTTGAAAAGAAGCCCTGCACAACAAATGCTGGTACTGATGACACAATCAATGTGAAAAGCATCAAAGCATTAACCTGTGGTCTTGAAATTAAGCCAACAATCAATATCAACGATTTTTCCAAGTTGAATCCAGTATTTGTAAGCTACTGACCAACCTTAAAGGTCTCACCCTCAATATGTGTGCGTTTGTGCATTAGAGTGCTGGTGGTGGTGTTGGGGGATGGGAATAATAAAAAAAAAGCAGAGTAAGGTGAGAGGGTCCTCCTTTGCCTTGGAAATAGAGGGGGATAGGAACAAATCCATTAACACTACCTTCATCACTCTTTCTCTGTCAACATTAACCTGACAGAATGGGAAGAAGTAATAGCATTACATGGTAAGAGAGACATGGAGGACAGGGGACAAAAGGAGGAAAACTGTCCCAGTTCAGCTCAGAGGGACAAGAAATGTTATTCGGCATAACACTCCTAGTTGGCTGTCCTTACATTACACTCAGCAACAATTAAGATAAACCATAACCTGAAGACTGGAAGATACAAGTGTGATGATGCCCCTTTACCAAGGGGAAGGACAGAAAACATACAGGAACTACAGCCCTGTTAGGATAACAGCAATGTCAAGGAAAGTCACAGAAAGAACCTTTTAGGAAAGGCTGGTACCATTTTAAAAGACAATTTTTAAGACAAAAACCAACATGAACTCACCGCAGTAGGGGCTGTCAGTTTTACAGATGGGTTACAGGGATTCAGTCTTGAGAGTTCCAGGAAGTCTCCTTATTGGGACAATTGGTTGGGGAGAAGTGGCTGAACTACAATTTGTCTGCAGAGACATATGGCAGTGGCAAATTCACTATGGGCACAGAGAATCTTGTAGCACCATGCTCACACTTGAACTAACCAAATTTGGTGGGGAAAATACCCATGCCCTTGCCCAGGACACTACAAATAGTAAGCAGTACAGCAGGCACCTGCAGCAGGATTCCTTGTAGGCATGTTAGTGGCAAAGAAAATTCAGTGTTCCACAGTCAATGCCTTTATTAATGAGTCAGAAAAAGTTATGGCTGCTGTGCTTGGTGGACAATACATGCTTATATCACTGCAATTTGAATAACAGTGCAACAGCAAAGGAAATATTATATATTACCACAGTCACTCTTATGCTGCTGTACATATTTAGGCAGTGCTCACTAGATACCATGGCTCTCTAAAACAGAGTAGCAAGCAGTCCCATTAGCAGGGATTCTCTGTAAGCATACATCAAGTTGAGTTTTTGCTACAACATGGTAAAATGTTCAACAAGATGTGTAGTAGGCCATCCTAGTAACATCTTCATCCACAAGTATCAGACCTCAACTAAGTTGTTCGTCCTACAAAATCAGGCTGGTCAGGTTACACACAATCGAGTTTCTCTCACCACACTTAGTTAGTTCAGCTGTAGGCAAGACACTGCGTGTTTCTCTGTACACATAATGAATCTGCTATAGTTGTGTGTTTCAGCATCAGCACTGCAATTCAGCCATGTGTCTCCAATCAACTGTTATGATCAGCACCTAGAGGAACAGGAGCTCTCCTCATCAAGAGACCAAAAAAGATGATTTATATTTGATATTGATATAATTTTCCCTGACATGGGCTTGTATATCAGATGTGCTGAACAGGAGCAACAGGTGGGGGGGGGGGGGGGGGCAAAAGAAGTCTGTAGGGACTAGGAAATCGCTGGATCTGTGAAACTGCTTTTCATAAAAAAGGCTGTAGACCCATGGAACGGACTACTGGAAAGGATAAAAGAAAAATAATTCACAAAAGCATTCAAAGTGGTGTTAGAAAGGGAGAAATGGTAAGGGCAATGTCAGGGACAGAACAGGGCTAGAAAGGACAGTTGTGTCTACTTACCATAAATGTATTTTGCATAAGGGATATACTTCAGTGTCTTTATCATCCTCATCATCATCATCATCTATCCTTTTTTTCCCATTTAATACATAGGGTGAGGGTGCTGTGTCAAGTGTCGCCATCTCTCTCTCTATTCAATGCCACTCTCCATCCTTCTTTGACACTTATGCTTGACTGTTGTAGGTCTTCTCTCACACAATCCATCCACCTCTTTGCTGAGCACCCTCGTTTCCTCTTGCGTTCATCAAGTCGGTCTCAAATCTTCTTCACCTAATTGCCTTCTGTTTCTTTGCATACATGCCCAAACCAAAAACCTCGACTCCTCAAACGAAAAACTGGTAAAAAGTGAACGGAAACAATAAAAGCCGGCAACTTTTTAGAAAATAAAATTACTTAATAATTCTTCAATTAAAACTGTTTAATGTGAGCGCTTTCGGCTAGAAAATAACCAGCCTTCTTCAGAGAAAACAGTTACAAGCAACAAACAGGTTCATTTTATACTTAATTGAGCATTTTTCATTGAACAGCCAAATTAAAGATTTAAAGACACATTACATCAGCATAAAGTAAGTGAAAAAAAACACAATAAAAACAATAAAGAATAAGCAACCAAGCACCATACTACATTAATAAATTATCCTAATTTAAAATACATGCCCAAACCACTGTAATCTGACCTTTTCTGCAATTAGAGCTGCTTTGGCTTCTGCTCTATTATGTGTTCATTTCTTTGTGTCCCACAGTGTGCATCCTGTCACCCATCTCAGGCACTTCATCTCCATCACCTCTAGCTTCCTCAACTGCTCAACTGTTTTGGGCATCTGCTGTGGTGAGCAGTATCCCCAAGATAGGAGAACATGGATCACATACTGCATGCTGTGCCATGGCTAGCCATCCGATGGTGTGAAAATATGGCTTTAGGTGATTCTGTGCAAGTGTCTTCACTACTACAGTAATAACAATATAGGTTATCCTTGCTGTGGATACCTTTGGTCAGTCCATATACCACACACTTAAAACCTTCCTCCTAGGCTGGCAGATACTCTGATCCTAATGTCAGGATGTATGGCTATAAAGGTTATTGGCCAGTGCCATTTTTCAGGTCTTTTTGCTCTCAAAGCAGCCCCAAAGTCTGAGCCCTATGCCAGGAGCACAAGGTACCCCCAAAAATCCATAAAGAAGTCATAAAGTAGTACCCTATAGACCTGAGGAGGAAGGAGGGGTGTGAAGGATTGGGAAAAGGAAGACATAGGAAGAGGGTGCCAACCCCAACCACAAAGGGTCACAAGGGAAGGAGAGAAGGAAGACCTACTGCAGCAGTGAAGACACTCGAACAGCTACATGGTAAGCAAACACAAGTGTACTACGTTCTTTCTGTTTCACTGTTGGGAGTAAAAACAATGTGGGAAGATTCGCAAAGCTATAAAAGAGGGAGGCTGGAAAACAATCAAGCTGATGCTAAAATGCCCTGCAAAACTGTACAAGCAAAAATCTACTTCTGGAAAAGGCAGGTAAATTGATTGTTTAGTAAAGGTGTGGAGAGAAGACTAAGTGGCGCATCCAAAATTTCCTGGTGGGGTCCCCTCTCAAGAAAGCATTGGCAGTTGCTCTAGCTCTCGTAGAATGAGACCTAATATTACCAGGAGTCTGTTTTCTATGGTGATGGTAGCATAAGGAGATGCGGCTAGAAATCCATTTTTAATGGGTTGTTTGCTGATAGGATTACCTACCTTGCTGGTTGCGAATGCCATTCAGAGATTGTTTTCCTAAATGTTTTTGTCCTGTCAAAACCAGAGCTGTCTGTGAACATCCAGTGAATAGAGGATATGCTCCCCTCTATATTGAGGGTGAGATAAAAAGTACGGAAGGTGTACGGACTGGTCTAGAGATACTTCAGTGACCTCCTTAGGCATGAAGGAGGGATTAATCTGGAGAAAAATGTCTTGGTCAAAGATCAGAAAGGGCCAAATGTACAAGGGCTTGCAGTTCCAAGACCCTCCGAGCAGAGGTAATAGCACCTAGAAAGTTTTTTTTTTCTCTGATAGAAATTTTATGTCAGCCTTGGCTGCATTCTCAAAAGGAGACACAGTAAAATTTTCTAAAACAAAGTTGTGGTCCAGGAAGGAGAAGAAGCTCCTCTGGGTGATCTGAATGATGCTTTTTAGAAACTAGTTCCCAAGAGGTTGAGAAAAAAATGGTGACTGCATAGGAAGGCATGGAGAAATGCTGAAAAATGTGTCTCCTACTGAACAGTAAGACAACCCAAATTAAAAAAAAAACTTAGTCAGATAGGTTAGCACTTGGGAAGCTCTGCAGACTTAGGAATGATAATTCATCACTGACATCTGACAGAAAACCTTTTCAATTCTGTTATGGAAGACGTTTCCATGCTTGGTTAACTAGCTTCCCTCAGGAGAGCTAGTACCCCTTTCCCAAAGAAATTCCTTATCCATGCTGTCGGCCTCAAGTTGGTGATATTGGGGTATATGATAGTTCACCTGTTTTGGATCAACATGTTCACCTTTTGCTGTAACAACCATGTTTTTTCATTGCTCAGGTTGTTGACTAGAGCAAACCAATTTTGCCTTGGCTAAAAGGGTGCAATTAGAATCTTTGCCCCTTCCTAGCTCCCTGACCTTCAGCAGTACTCAGGGGAAGAGTGGCATGGGACGGAATGCATAAAGAAACAGATCTGCCCATGGAAGAAGAAGACATTCATCTTCCAGACCTTGGGATCTGTGACCAGTGTATAAAATTTGTTCAACTGTTTGTTTTGACTTGAAGCAAAAAGGTCTATTTTTGGTACACCCCAACTTTGGCTAATGAGTCTGAATACATCTCTGTTTACAGTCTGGTTATCTCTGACCTGCTGCAGTGGTCTGCTTAAAGGTTGTTTTCCCAGGCTGGTACTGGGCCATTAGGTGTAGGCTCATGGACTGAGCTGTGTCCCACAGCAGCACTGTTAAGTGACACAGGGAGTCGGAGCGAGTTCACCCCTGCTTGTTTATGCACCATATCAATATCTGTTTTCACAAGTAAAGTTCCTGGTTTCTACAAGTTATTGAATTCTAGTACTCCTTTCAAAAATCGCCATCATCTCCTTGAATGTTATCTGGACTTTTATGAAGTGTGTGTC
This sequence comes from Protopterus annectens, assembly GCF_019279795.1. Classification (NCBI taxonomy): domain Eukaryota; kingdom Metazoa; phylum Chordata; order Ceratodontiformes; family Protopteridae; genus Protopterus; species Protopterus annectens. The sequence goes on along the minus strand of NC_056730.1, from coordinate 353,272,808 downwards.
CTATTTTCCTTGTACTTGACGTCTGTCTGCATGTGTCCCCCTAGCCAGATCTGAAGCATCTGTGGTCAGGGTCTGGTTTGGCGAGGGAATTTTGAAAGGGACTCCTATGTTTTGTCCGCAGGCTTAATATCACCAATCCAGCTCCTTTCTGAGGCAATGTAAGAGATTAATTTTTTGGGAAAGTAAGTGACTATGTTGATTCCGCACATTCTTGAGGTACCAATGAATCCTTCTCATGTGCAACCTGGCTAGAGGGATCATTAAAATACATTAAGCCATGTAACCTAAGACTCTCAGGGCTTCCCTTGAAGGGGATTAGTACCAGATGAAGAAAAAATATGAAGTACTGAGTCATAAAGGTGATTTTATTTCCCTCAAGGAGGATAGTTCTGTGCCCAGTAAAGCCCCCAGAAAAACTAGGCTTCGTGATGGGATGAGATTTGACTTTTTTTCATGTTTAGAGTGAACCTGAGGTTCGAGAAAATATCCACAATCATGTGAAGAGAGGAAAAAACTCTGATATAAGTTGTCAGGATCAGCCCATCATCTAGATAGGGGTAAATCTCAATGCCCTTTGCCCTGAAGAAGGCAAGAACTGATGGTGTTTGCCATCTATTCCAAAACGATGATGCTTCCTGTGAGACTTTACTATGGGAATGTTTTATTTCATTTATTTACTTAGTTTATTTACTAGGGTAGAACACAGATTGCTACAGACCATATGCAGACACAGCCACAGTAAAGAGATTCACAAAAAAAGGAAATAGAACACAGAGTAACCACAGAAGGTAGATAATCCCATAGACAACTGATATAGTATGTAAATATTAGCAGAGAAGAAAATCAAATGTAAATTATTCTTAGTAGTAAATATGAGAAGGAAGCAGCATTTGAGAACAGAGGATATTGTAAACATATTTACTTAAGAGCACACGGGAAAAACCCCCCAAAAAATTTCCCTTAAGAGCACACAGGAACACAATCAGTCTGGTGTCTGGGTTTCTCTTTCTCTCCTGGCCCCCAATAAGACTCCCCACTGGCACAGCTGTAGAGCTGAGTCCTCAGAAGAGTCTCCAAGCCAAGTCCTCCAATAACTTCTCTGTGAAACCAGTGCTCTGTGTCCCTGCTCCAAGTAGCTGACAGACACACTTTTTGAGATTTGATTTTCACACACACACACACACACACACACACACACATGAAAGGCTGGCACAGATTTACTAGCTATGCCCCTCCATATAAGGTAGTTACTGCCACCAGAAACTCAAACGCCAACACTCCAAAGCCAGCTACAATAAGGCTCTTACAAAGGTACCCAATTATACTGAGTGAAATTAATATTAATACAAATGATAGTGTTTGACCAATGTGGCAAGGCTCTCAAGAGTGTACAAGAGTCCAAGTACCCTCAAAGGTTAAATTGTTCTCTAAAGAACCAGTCACAATGAGAAATTTAAATATGTTTAATAATAAATAATAAAAGAACACGAAAATACTAAATATTTATTTACAATTAACACCAGTGTTTCAATCACAAGAAATATTAAAGATAACACAGATAAATATTAAAAATAACACAGATGAATACAGGTATACAGATACAGAAAACCAGTACTTAAATCTCACTATATTTTATTTTCCTGATGGATCTAAAGACTTATATTCACTGGCTACTTACTAAAGCAAGGCAAGATGAAGTAGGTGAGTGGTCTTCCTTCTTTGTCAGGTTTCAAAAACAGAGTGCTCTGAGACTTCTGTCTCATCTAGTATTAAAACATTATTTTAGTCCCGGATTACAGAATGACAACACACATACATCTGGTCATCTGACTCCTGGTTGCCATACCACCACCTTTACTAGCAACTGAACCAGAATCATGCATATATGTCTCATAATACACACACACAGAGCTTTGCTAAGAGCAGTTGCAGCTTCTGGAAATCATAAAACAATTTCAAACTTACACCTTTCCAGAGTAGCAATTATTTCACTGCTAAAGACAATACAGAACAATTCCTAGTACAGACTGTTTGTCTCTGGCTGCACTGAAACCTGTGAGATAAACCTTTATGACCTAAATTAAGTAATTTAATTTCAGGATATTTTTCTAAAAGTTAGCTGGACCAAGATTAACCTCTTCTCTTCCAGTATCCTCTGTCACAATATATTAATTTCCACAGTTACAATACAGTCTGACATACAGCTGTATTTCTTTTTCTGTCCTGCAGGACACACTGTTGGCACATTTTTAACATAAACAGCTTTACAAATACATTTTTCAACACAAGCTTCTGTACAAATCAGTTTGATATACAAATGACATATACTTCTTTACAAAACTCCAGATAGCTATGCTGGCATATGTTATGCATCTACTGCCCTACTTCTCCTGGCATAGCTGGCAATTACTCACAGTGTCACATGCACTATGATCTATCCTTTTAAGTATGACTCACTTTCACCAGATACAAAGAAACTCAATCATTTTTATAGAAGCATACAACATACAACTACATGTATAAAATAATTTGGCTGTGATCACATTATACCTCTTACAAGTGGCACTTTAATCTGTTTGAAAATACATTATAAGTTATCGATGCATTTGACTTGTAATACTTTGCAAGAATTAAAGTTTCCATTCAGTTGTCTGCAACTTCTCTAATGCTGAAACGTTTTTAAATGCAAATTTAATTATTCCTGGTGAATTGCTCCATGTATATATGTCACTAATGTATCCAACTAGATGTTTAACAGATTAACTGCTAATAGCCAAGATTCAAACCAAGAATCTTCTGATTAGCATAATTAAACTTCATCCTTTACTTGGCCATCACGATAAATGCATAAAATACTTTATACACTTCATATCAAATTAATAAAACAGTTTGCTTATCTGTTCAGATGCTACCTTTTACAATAATACAGAAATAAACTATTCTAATAAACTTATACTAGATTAGATGAAAAGGGTATTTTGTTACTCTGGGAAGTTTGTTTAGTAAGAGCAAAAAATGGGGTAAAAACTGTACTGATACTTTCCTTATCTCATTCAAGAATACTGGTTTAAACATCTTATCTACAATATCTTACTCAGAATGTACACGTTTATAAACAATGTCAATGTCTGAAGCAGCTAAAGGGTCAAATTGTTAAAACTGATGACATTTTATGCATCTCTCAATTTAGATGCTCTGTGTATCCTACTGAAAATGTCTTATAAAAATCTTAGCATATTTCAGGTAACCAATAACTCTTTTTTTTTGAGTCAGTAAGTGTTGCGCATAACAGTATGTGACTACTGCTTTAGAATACTCATCATTATCAGCTTTATTTTTTCTGGACATGAAACAAATACTTGGAAAAATGTTTATTTTCTCAACACCTGTCACCTTGCACTCAAAATGACATGTACCTGCCTTCCTGCAGTCCTTTGAAAGGCAAGCAGAAAACATTCTACACTGTTAGGAATCATGAAAACGATATCATATTACTCTGACATACTGTATCATGCTTATCTGTATAATCAAGTGTTCCATTTCATTTAAAATCCATTAAGTACCCCCAATATCATTATTTTAATATCTATAATATATCTGACAATGTCTTCAGCTTATTCTGTCAGTTGGGAACATATGATGTAAATAAGCTTAAGAAAGCATATTCTACAGTCTTCTAAGTCATCTAAACACTTTTACCCTAGGTTCAAAACACAGAAAAATCACAAGAGCTTGTAAGGGTCACTTTTGGAATTATACATCTGAAACAGTCTCGTTCATAACACTATGATTAGCATGTACTTGTACATTAACTGCTGTGCGAGTCCAAGCAGCAAAAGCCTTTCAGTGCATTTATTAAGCTACAAGGCTTCAGATGTCACTTCTTTAGAAAATAAAATTAAATTCTACAATCACTCTCAGAATAACAAACTACACCTACAGAAAAAAAAATCATGAAGGTCTGTAACTTTGGTGCTGTCAGACTGTCTAGGCAGGGGGAATGACAAAGAATAAACGTCATGGATTTTCTTTTTTTGTCCTATGTAAAGTTATCTTTAAAACTCCTAGTGTACTGTACTCTGGTTTGAACTACACTGTATCACATTAAGTTTCTTTTAGATATCATATAATATACTTACTGCTCCTGGAAGACTCAGAATCACAACATGAGAGGCATATGATTAAAATGGCAGTTATTTTTCTACTTCTATGTCAAAGGAACTTGGGGGATGGTGGCGGTGTGAAAATCAATCACAATAGCCTTAAGAGTTTCACCTTCCCTCTCACCGTCTTTCAGTTTTCATCTTGACTGCAGAACTGAAACGGACAGTGCCACAGAACAGGGCATGGATGTTAGGTGTAAACAGGCACAATGGCATATGGAAACTCCAACCCTGCAGTCTTCTCTGCACCTTCTGTGAGACTGGAAAGGATTAAAATCATAGTTGTCTAGGATGCAAGCATGGTCTTAGCCTCAAAATTTTTCACACAGCATTTCCAGTGTCTTGCTCATGATATCAAGAAGCTCACACTAGAAACAGAGTATATGCAATAGGTAGTTTAGTACCCTAATGGAGAAATGGGAGGAGCATGCAAGTAGCCACGTCCCAAAGTGAAGGAAGTTCAGTCCAAAACTCTGGACTTGTCTGATGGAAGAACATCTGGGATCTGCAGAGTAATAGCTCACATAAGAGCCTCTGATGTGACAATAGAGTCAAGCATAGAGGACTTGACCCAAATTACAGTTCTTAGGTAGCCAGAGTCTTGTTTGGTTTCCTATGGACAGGAATCACAGCTCCCAGGTCCATCTGAACCTCTCTGATGAAAAGTGAAATGATCTTGCTGACAGGGGAGTAATCCAAAATAAGAGGGGGATCAGAAGACCTCCTGCAATACCCTTCCTGGGGATTGGAGGGGGGCTTTGGGGAGCATTTTTCCAGTATTTCCTCCATTTTAAAGATATCTCTGAATTTAGGATTATCTGGAGAAATTATAGTGAAATTTCCAGCTTCTCCATCATCTCTGTCTGGTGCAACAGACTCCACGGGAAAACAATGTGCTTCATATTTCATGTAGCTTCCTTATTTTTCTTGGTAAAGATAGGTCCAAAGAAGAACAGGAAGCAGAAGAAAGACAAGAACACCTACAAGGATCCTGACATTTGCCCTATGACCCTCTGGTACTTCTCCCCCTTTGGTGGGAACCTCAAAGGTCTGCAGGCATAGACTGAGGCAGGGCTCAGGATGATACTGCCTATGAAGCATGCAAAGAAGACTGTGATCTTATCATAAAAGCTGGCATGGAGAATCATCTTGCAAAACGAGGTCATTACAGCATAGTGCGTTAAGTGTCAAGAATGTGGTGCTTATTAGCACTGACAGGTTAATCCCAACTAACCGCAGTTTGGAATGGGTCAAGATTAACGGGTCTACTTTAATTAAACAAAAGCGGAATCCGTCAAATATGAATCTGTTGACACGTAAACAACGAAACGCGGAAACGTCGAACGCACTAAATAGCAAAATCGGAAATGTCGAATTGTCATGGTTGGCCCGTCTGCGGTATAGCTCCATAAGGTAAGTGTGCAATAGTTACGGACCTTAGGGTTAGGGTGCGGGTTAAGGTAAGTGCATAGATAGGTAATGTATGTAAGGCTTAGTGTAGGGTTTTGTTAAGTGTATGTGTGTGGAATATTTATTTTGTGTGAGTATAGTTCTGTAGGGTAAGTGTGCGGCAGTTTTAGGGAGGGGTTAAGGGTAGTGCATAGATAGTTGTGTATGTGGGGTTTAGTGTAGGGTTACAAGTGGGGCTTTGGTGCTTTAATTTAGGGTTAGTAGTAGGGTTTTGGTTAATGTATGTATGTGTTTTTTGTTGTTGTGTTTGCGTAGGTAGTATGTTACGGGCGGTGGGGTTGGCCGACTATTGCGGTTTCGATGTTTAAATTTCACGGTTTTGCGCGTTCGACATTATCACTGTTTATGTGTCGACGGATTCGTATTTGACGGATTCCGCTTTTGTTTAATTAAAGTAGACCCAAGATCAACTCCAAATACTTTGACACAGATGGTCAAATGCAAAGGAGACCAATCTGCAAAACAACACTGAGGGAACTAGAGTTGAAGTGGATCTTGAACCTTGGACAAGTTCTGGGTTGAAAAGAAGCCCTGCACAACAAATGCTGGTACTGATGACACAATCAATGTGAAAAGCATCAAAGCATTAACCTGTGGTCTTGAAATTAAGCCAACAATCAATATCAACGTACTTACCAAAGTTGAATCCAGTATTTGTAAGCTACTGACCAGCCTTAAAGGTCTCACCCTCAATATGTGTGCGTTTGTGCATTAGAGTGCTGGTGGTGGTGTTGGGGGATGGGAATAATAAAAAAAAAAAGCAGAGTAAGGTGAGAGGGTCCCCCTTTGCCTTGGAAATAGAGGGGGATAGGAACAAATCCATTTACACTACCTTCATCACTCTTTCTCTGTCAACATTAACCTGACAGAATGGGAAGAAGTAATAGCATTACATGGTAAGAGAGACATGGAGGACAGGGGACAAAAGGAGGAAAACTGTCCCAGTTCAGCTCAGAGGGACAAGAAATGTTATTCGGCATAACACTCCTAGTTGGCTGTCCTTACATTACACTCAGCAACAATTAAGATAAACCATAACCTGAAGACTGGAAGATACAAGTGTGATGATGTCCCTTTACCAAGGGGAAGAACAAAAAACATACAGGAACTACAGCCCTGTTAGGATAACAGCAATGTTAAGGAAAGTCACAGAAAGAACCTTTGAGGAAAGGCTGGTACCATTTTAAAAGACAATTTATAAGACAAAAACCAACATGAACTCACCGCAGTAGGGGCTGTCAGTTTTACAGATGGGTTACAGGGATTCAGTCTTGAGAGTTCCAGGAAGTCTCCTTATTGGGACAATTGGTTGGGGAGAAGTGGCTGAACTGCAATTTGTCTGCAGAGACATATGGCAGTGGCAAATTCACTATGGGCACAGAGAATCTTGTAGCACCATGCTCACACTTGAACTAACCAAATTTGGTAGGGAAAATACCCATGCCCTTGCCCAGGACACTACAAATAGTAAGCAGTACAGCAGGCACCTGCAGCAGGATTCCTTGTAGGCATGTTAGTGGCAAAGAAAATTCAGTGTTCCACAGTCAATGCCTTTATTAATGAGTCAGAAAAAGTTATGGCTGCTGTGCTTGGTAGACAATACATGCTTATATCACTGCAATTTGAATAACTGTGCAACAGCAAAGGAAATCTTATATATTACCACAGTCACTCTTATGCTGCTGTACATATTTAGGCAGTGCTCACCAGATACCATGGCTCTCTAGAACAGAGCAATAAGCAGTCCCATTAGCAGGGATTCTCTGTAAGCATACATCAAGTTGAGTTTTTGCTACAACATGGTAAAATGTTCAAGAAGATGTGTAGTAGGCCATCCTAGTAACATCTTCATCCACAAGTATCAGACCTCAACTAAGTTGTTCGTCCTACAAAATCAGGCTGGACAGGTTACACACAATTGAGTTTCTCTCACCACACTTAGTTAGTTCAGCTGTAGGCAAGACACTGCGCGTTTCTCTGTACACATAATGAATCTGCTATAGTTGTGTGTTTCAGCATCAGCACTGCAATTCAGCCATGTGTCTCCAATCAACTGTTATGATCAGCACCTAGAGGAACAGGAGCTCTTCTTATCAAGAGACCAAAAAAGATGGTTTATATTTGATATTGATATAATTTTCCCTGACATGGGCTTGTATATCAGATGTGCTGAACAGGAGCAACAGGTGGTGATGGGGCAAAAGAAGTCTGTAGGGACTAGGAAATCGCTGGATCTGTGAAACTGCTTTTCATAAAAAAGGCTGTAGACCCATGGAACGGACTACTGGAAAGGATAAAAGAAAAATAATTCACAAAAGCATTCAAAGTGGTGTTAGAAAGGGAGGAATGGTAAGGGCAATGGCAGGGACAGACGAGGGCTAGAAAGGACAGTTGTGTCTACTTACCATAAATGTATTTTGCATAAGGGATATACTTCAGTGTCTTTATCATCCTCATCATCATCATCATCTATCCTTTTTTTCCCATTTAATACATAGGGTGAGGGTGCTGTGTCAAGTGTCGCCATCTCTCTCTATTCAATGCCACTCTCCATCCTTCTTTGACACTTATGCCTGATTGTTGTAGGTCTTCTCTCACACAATCCATCCACCTCTTTGCTGAGCACCCTCGTTTCCTCTTGCGTTCATCAAGTCGGTCTCAAATCTTCTTCACCTAATTGCCTTCTGTTTCTTTCCATACATGCCCAAACCAAAAACCTCGACTCCTCAAACGAAAAACTGGTAAAAAGTGAACGGAAACAATAAAAGCTGGCAACTTTTTAGAAAATAAAATTACTTAATAATTCTTCAAGTAAAACTGTTTAATGTGAGCGTTTTCGGCTAAAAAATAACCAGCCTTCTTCAGACAAAACAGTTACAAGCAGCAAACAGATTCATTTTATACTTAATTGAGCATTTTTCATTGAACAGCCCAATTAAAGATTTAAAGACACATTACATCAGCATAAAGTAAGTGAAAAAAAACACAATAAAAACAATAAAGAATAAGCAACCAAGCACCATACTACATTAATAAATTATCCTAATTTAAAATACATGCCCAAACCACTGTAATCTGACCTTTTCTGCAATTAGAGCTGCTTTGGCTTCTGCTCTATTATGTGTTCATTTCTTTGTGTCCCACAGTGTGCATCCTGTCACCCATCTCAGGCACTTCATCTCCATCACCTCTAGCTTCCTCAACTGCTCAACTGTTTTGGACATCTGCTGTGGTGAGCAGTATCCCCAAGATAGGAGAACATGGATCACATACTGCATGCTGTGCCATGGCTAGCCATCCGATGGTGTGAAAATATGGCTTTAGGTGATTCTGTGCAAGTGTCTTCACTACTACAGTAATAACAATATAGGTTATCCTTGCTGTGGATACCTTTGGTCAGTCCATATACCACACACTTAAAACCTTCCTCCTAGGCTGGCAGATACTCTGATCCTAATGTCAGGATGTATGGCTATAAAGGTTATTGGCCAGTGCCATTTTTCAGGTCTTTTTGCTCTCAAAGCAGCCCCAAAGTCTGAGCCCTATGCCAGGAGCACAAGGTACCCCCAAAAATCCATAAAGAAGTCATAAAGTAGTACCCTATAGACCTGAGGAGGAAGGAGGGGTGTGAAGGATTGGGAAAAGGAAGACATAGGAAGAGGGTGCCAACCCCAACCACAAAGGGTCACAGACGGGAAGGAGAGAAGGAAGACCTACTGCAGCAGTGAAGACACTCGAACAGCTACATGGTAAGCAAACACAAGTGTACTACGTTCTTTCTGTTTCACTGTTGGGAGTAAAAACAATGTGGGAAGATTCGCAAAGCTATAAAAGAGGGAGGCTGGAAAACAATCAAGCTGAGGCTAAAATGCCCTGCAAAACTGTACAAGCAAAATCCACTCTACTTCTGGAAAAGGCAGGTAAATTGCATTGTTTAGTAAAGGTGTGGAGAGAAGACTAAGTGGCAGCATCCAAAATTTCCCTGGTGGGGTCCCCTCTCAAGAAAGCATTGGCAGTTGCTTTAGCTCTCGTAGAATGAGACCTAATATTACCAGGAGTCTGTTTTCTATGGTGATAGTAGCATAAGGAGATGCGGCTAGAAATCCATTTTTAATGGGTTGTTTGCTGATAGGATTACCTACCTTGCTGGTTGCGAATGCCATTCAGAGATTGTTTTCCTAAATGTCTTTGTCCTGTCAAAACCAGAGCTGTCTGTGAACATCCAGTGAATAGAGGATATGCTCCCCTCTATATTGAGGGTGAGATAAAAAGTACGGAAGGTGTACGGACTGGTCTAGAGATACTTCAGTGACCTCCTTAGGCATGAAGGAGGGATTAATCTGGAGAAAAATGTCTTGGTCAAAGATCAGAAAGGGCCAAATGTACAAGGGCTTGCAGTTCCAAGACCCTCCTAGCAGAGGTAATAGCACCTAGAAAGTTTTTTTTTCTCTGATAGAAATTTTATGTCAGCCTTGGCTGCATTCTCAAAAGGAGACACAGTAAAATTTTCTAAAACAAAGTTGTGGTCCAGGAAGGAGAAGATGCTCCTCTGGGTGATCTGAATGATGCTTTTTAGAAACTAGTTCCCAAGAGGTTGAGAAAAAAATGGTGACTGCATAGGAAGGCATGGAGAAATGCTGAAAAATGTGTCTCCTACTGAACAGTAAGACAACCCAAATTAAAAAAAAAACTTAGTCAGATAGGTTAGCACTTGGGAAGCTCTGCAGACTTAGGAATGATAATTCATCACTGACATCTGACAGAAAACCTTTTCCATTCTGTTATGGAAGACGTTTCCATGCTTGGTTAACTAGCTTCCCTCAGGAGAGCTAGTACTTCCTTGTCCAAAGAAATTCCTTAACCATGCTGTCGGTCTCAAGTTGGTGATATTGGGGTATATGATAGTTCACCTGTTTTGGATCAACATGTTCACCTTTTGCTGTAACAACCATGTTTTTTCATTGCTCAGGTTGTTGACTAGAGCAAACCAATTTTGCCTTGGCTAAAAGGGTGCAATTAGAATCTTTGCCCCTTCCTAGCTCCTTGACCTTCAGCAGTACTCAGGGGAAGAGAGGCATGGGAGGGAATGCATAAAGAAACAGACCTGCCCATGGAAGAAGAAGACATTCATCTTCCAGACCTTGGGATATGTGACCAGTGTATAAAATTTGTTCAACTGTTTGTTTTGATTTGAAGCAAAAAGGTCTATTTTTGGTACACCCCAACTTTGGCTAATGAGTCTGAATACATCTCTGTTTACAGTCTGGTTATCTCTGACCTGCTGCAGTGGTCTGCTTAAAGGTTGTTTTCCCAGGCTGGTACTGGGCCATTAGGTGTAGGCTCATGGACTGAGCTGTGTCCCACAGCAGCACTGATAAGTGACACAGGGAGTCGGACCGAGTTCACCCCTGCTTGTTTATGCACCATATCAATATCTGTTTTCACAAGTAAAGTTCCTGGTTTCTACAAGTTATTGAATTCTAGTACTCCTTTCAAAAATCGACATCATCTCCTTGAATGTTATCTGGACTTTTATGAAGTGTGTGTCCTATTTTCCTTGTACTTGAAGTCTGTCTGCATGTGTCCCCCTAGCCAGATCTGAAGCATCTGTGGTCAGGGTCTGGTTTGGCAAGGGAATTTTGAAAGGGACTCCTATGTTTTGTCCGCAGGCTTAATATCACCAATCCAGCTCCTTTCTGAGGCAATGTAATAGATTAATTTTTTGGGAAAGTAAGTGACTATGTTGATTCCGCACATTCTTGAGGTACCAATGAATCCTTCTCATGTGCAACCTGGCTAGAGGGATCATTAAAATACATTAAGCCATGTAACCTAAGACTCTCAGGACTTCCCTTGAAGGGGATTAGTACCAGATGAAGAAAGAATATGAAGTACTGAGTCATAAAGGTGATTTTATTTCCCTCAGGGAGGATAGTTCTGTGCCCAGTAAAGCCCCCAGAAAAACTAGGCTTCGTGATGGGATGAGATTTGACTTTTTTTCATGTTTAGAGTGAACCTGAGGTTCGAGAAAATATCCACAATCATGTGAAGAGAGGAAAAAAACTCTTTGATATAAGTTGTCAGGATCAGCCCATCATCTAGATAGGGGTAAATCTCAATGCCCTTTGCCCTGAAGAAGGCAAGAACTGATGGTGTTTGCCATCTATTCCAAAACGATGATGCCTCCTGTAAGACTTTACTATGGGAAAGTTTTATTTAATTTATTTACTTAGTTTATTTACTAGGGTAGAACATGGATTGCTACAGACCATATGCAGACACAGCCCCAGTAAAGAGATTCACAAAAAAAGGAAATAGAACACAGAGTAACCACAGAAGGTAGATAATCCCATAGACAACTGATATAGTATGTAAATATTAGCAGAGAAGAAAATCAAATGTAAATTATTCTTAGTAGTAAATATGAGAAGGAAGCAGCATTTGAGAACAGAGTATATGTAAGTAAACATATTTTAGATCCTGGGTGGCCATGAATGCCTGGGGTGATAACACTGGCAGACGCTTCTGCAAAGTTAGTATTTTGAACCTGGGAACTAGTAGGAACCTGTTTATCTGGAAAGGTCTGTAATGGACCTCCATGTTCCTTCTTTTCTGGGAATGAGTAATATACTTTTTCCCTTTCCAGTGTGTGCGTGTGTGTGTGTGTGTGGGGCATTTCTGTGGACGCCTGTTGCATAACAGACCTACTTGAGCTGTAGCTGCAAAAGGAGGCAAACGTTAGTTTGTAACCAATTTTTATAATGTCCAGTACCCATTTGTCTGGAATTATTTTTGTCCATTCCTGGAAGAACAGTTTTGTAGTGGGTGCAATGAGAAAGGATGGGGGATTTAGGACGGGACTTGAAGGAAAAAGAACAGGTAAGTGACCAGATGACTGGTGGTTGCTCCTTTTAGGCCTCTAGGGTTGAGGCCCACTAGGTCTACAAGTCTGCTCTGTCTGCCAAGTTTTTTGGTGCCTTTGAAGTATATCCCTTCTGATCCTTCTTCCTCTTTGTGTGGGTTGAGAAAAAGGAAAAGACCAGAGCTTGGTGGGATAAATGTTGCTAAACCTATGTAGCTGAACCTAAAAGAAGCACTTGACTCTCTGCACAGATTTAGCCTTCTCCATTTTTTTGAAAATAGCATCAGCCTTATGTCCAAACAAGTAGCATTTGTCCAGAGGTGCATTAAGAATATCAGACTTAGCATGCTCTGGAAGGGGTTGTTCCCTTAACCAAGCATGCCTAACAGACCCTGAGGCGGGCATCCTGCTTGATGCTTCTAAAACATCAAAACCACAGTGCAAATAATCCTTAGCAACTTGTGAACAAGAGCTACAGATGTCCATCACTTCTTTGGCCAGAGCTCTAGCCTCCATCCCCCTGGAACTTTACCATATGAAACTAGCAACTGACAGCTGTCATGGCCAGGGTGGCCGAAGTTTAAACTTTTTTACTGAATCTGTCAAGGGTCATACATTCTTTGTTATTTAGCAATGGATTCCTAGAAGTGCTGCCACTGGCTTTCTTGGGACCCCGATTCACCACCACAGGATCAGCCATAGGGTTCCTCAAAAGATGTTTGTACGAATCCAAAACCGTACAAAAAAAATCTGGTTTTCTAGGAGCAGGAGGTTGGAAGTCAAGCTACAGGGAAGAACTGATTATGACGTCATCCACAACTACTAGCTCGGGAGGAACAGCCAAAGGTAGATGCTCAATGACTTTCAGAAATTCTCCTCTTTTTAGACTGATGGTAGTCCTGAGCTTCCCAATGGAAAAAAACTCTCTGATTTATGAAGGCTTTCCCCAAAAGTGAAATCCTCAGGCAGTAAGACTGAGGCAAGGCTATCATCAGATTCACAATTAGCATAAGAACCAGAAGGAAATGTGGTCTACATATGTAAATTCATCCTCATCAGAGTCAAAAGAATCTGAGGTATTCTGGGGGAAGTCTAATAGGGATATGCTGTCTGGAAGACACAACCTGAATGAGGCCTTCACCCAGTCTATGTACGTCCTGCTGGTAGGGGTGTAGAGGTTGGGAGCCAGAAGGACCAGGCTAAGGCAAGCCAGGAAAGGTCCTTTTAATTTTAGCCTTAGGCTTTGTCATGGCATTGAAAGAACTGAGCCCAGGCTTCTGATGGGCAACTACAGACTGGTTTAGGTCAAGCCCTCTGCAGTTTTTGAGATTTTGCCCGCCGTATCCGAAGATCTAGTATAGTATTTGGAAGGCATGCAGACTGATGTCGGTTCCAACAGATGACCCATATCCTTCGAGATGTGTGGATGTGGAGAGAGCTGAAGACATACCAGACTCTAAAGGGTACTGAGCAGAAGCCTATGACACACTCTTAATCATCAGAAGGGATTGCAAAAGCATCTCCTGTCCTTCGAAAAATCATTAGTTTGGGTGGAAAGGCTGACAGAAAGCTAAGCCATCTACCAACCAAGTATGTTTCAGATGCTTCTCCCTGTACTTGTAGGAGCGGTTGAAGTCAGAGGAACCAGCTGATGCCATAGTAAGTGAACATCCCTGACACTTTTATTCTTTTTTCTAAAAACCGAGCTGAAGACTCTGCTTGCTGTCAACGGTAAACTTACCGAAGTGAGTATAGTGGGGACAGTTTGGAACGTTGTGCTCTGGGCCCAGGCAAAACAGAGAGAGTGAAATTCCTGATGTGGAATCTGTTTTCCCACAGTCAAGACAAGTGTTACTCTTAGTACTCATCTAAAAATACAATAATCGGATAAGACAAAGTTTGCCCAATGGGGCACTTATCTTTTTGAAGAACTCTGGTTTGGTCCACCTGACGCTGTACACAGTGGATGCTTTGGGCTCCAATGACAAGAAAAAAAAATGAAAAATGGTACTGGCAGATGACCCTTTTACCAGACATCCTGACATCAGGATCAGGGCATCCACCAGCTCAGGAAGAGGGTTTTAAGCCTCTGTTATTTGGGCCTGTGCCAAAAGCTACCAGATCAAGGACATACCATACAAGTACTGCAACAACAAAGCACAGTGAACATTATAAAATGCACAAATAGGGCAGACTAGAAAAGCTTAGTGTCTCCTTCTACACTCAAATAAATGTAAATGCACATCTGGGGAATATAAGCTACTCAGAAATCACATAAGCCACATTATCTATTCAGAAATTGTTACATTAAACCTCACCATTAAAAATGAAGTTTTGCCATAGATCGTGCATCCCCCCTTACAGGTGAACATTATATATCACTCCTCAACCCAAACTGCATCAAACACTCCAAACAATGGGTTATATTTTCAAAATGAAGCAATGATGACTAATACAACCACAGATGGCCTGTTGCTTGGTTGCAGTTCTGACCAGTGTCAGTTAGCATACTTCATGATATTCATAACAATAAAATATTCATAAATGTGCCTTCCCCTGATATACTATGCCAAATATCATAATGTTCTCTAAAGAAGCACACGACGAAGATGATGTGTACACAATGGGCAAAGAATGTCAGCTTTAAAGGTAAGAATATATTTTTACTACATGTACATCAGTACGTGTGTGTGTGTGTGTGTGTGTGTGTGTGTGTGTGTGTGTGTGTGTGTGTGTGTGTGTGCTACAAGGAATAAAAATGAAATGAAATTATTAATACCTGTGCTCAGAATTAAATGCACGTATAACAAGTAAATGATAAGCTGGGAATGCTAACTTTTAAATAAGACAAGAGAAAGACTGTTTACATGTAATGTAAAAAAATCATTTACTTATAGAGATATGCAAAATATTTTTTAATTACTTAAAGCATGTAAATACCTATTCTGAACATAATTACACTGCACAATTCATTGGTGTAGTTGGTTATCCTCTGAATACTTGCACAACCCCATACAGTGCAGATATCCAAGCAGCCTTTTTCTTCAAACTAAAGATCCAAATACTATTAAGTAACTGATATAGAATTAAAACAAATAATGCAGCATATGGAAAACACAGCACCTTGTAATCAAACATGGCTAACTTAAAAACTATTTGATTTTCAAAAGACAAAAGGCTTTGAATAACAAGTTTTACAATGTCTTTCAAGAGTTCTAATGTAACACTGAGCAATACAATTGCATAATGTTTGCCTGTACAGCTGTACCACAGGCAGAATGAACAGTTTTGGAATGTAATACATTTAAAAGAAGATTTATTGCAAATGTCCTTATTTCTACAGAACACCCTTTAAGTTTATTTAAAAACTATCATTTAGACGTTAATGGATACCCATAAGCACAGCAGTAAATCTGAAAGTTATACATGACACTAAATTCAAGAAGACAACAGTAACAAATGTACTTTGTTCTACTTAATTTTCCATTTGTCGGATTAAGTAAGTATTCTCAACATGCAAGGGGATAAGGAATGATGCTCATTACATAAGAGATGCTTTTGTTCTATTGTCAGTTTTCACTATGGATCTTACACAGTTGTTTCCTTCTTGGACTTACTACACAAAAGTAAAGTAATCTACATATTTCTGTTCAATATATACTGTTGTGGACTTAAGTTCCCTTTTTCTACCTTTCTGCACTAGTACCTTATATAGGACCCATGTAAGAGCTTGTTTGTGCACGTCATTTGGTTTCTAGTGCTACACCTATGTGTTCACAGTGTAAACAGCTTTACTTCTGTATATGTTGATGTTTACACTCAGGGTCACAGCCAATCTACAGATAAGGTATTGCTTTTTATTAATATAAATAGATTTTCAGCGTTTATTTTACTACTTTTCTGTGCTTTTACAAATTACAGTTTTAATGCTGTCCACTAAAGCCTGTGGTGCTAGGAACACTATTACATAAAATCATTGCTACCTACACTGCAATGAACAATGATGACAACCTACATTTGGTTACAGAAAATAATCTAAGCTAAGACAGATATGTAAACTAACACACAATGAATTTGGGGATGGCATAATGGTTAGAACACTTACTTCATAAACATGAAGTACAGGGACTGATTCTCACCTTTGAAAGAGAAGTTGTGTACACTTAAAATGGCCTGTAAGGACAGGGAGCCTAATATTTACCTATGATTCTGTGAAAAACAGGAGCTCCAATAAAGACAGAAATTTAAGTAGTAGTGGTTGATGACTACACACGTTATTTGGAAAATATATCAAGTCTTGCGAACAGAGGACAATAGTTCTACAAAGGCTGTGCATTATTAATATGCCATAAGAAAGCATTTATTTTTATTTTATTTTAGATAAGTGGCACTGACAACAAAATGCAAATTGAACATTTGCACACAGCATGTTAAGGGAATACATAAAATGATATAATACAATCACAATGGTTGTAATTAGTATATGAATACAAAAATAAAATACAAATACTATACTCAAATTGGTCATAATTTGTCCATACAGTGATAAAGCCATGAATATGACCTAGGCAACATGAATCTTAATAGCAGCTCTGATGGTGCAGGAACTATACAGGGGAGGGTGGAGGGACTGCCTGAAGCTGGCCAACTCATTTTGCAGGGAGGTGGTGGTCCTGGTCTGCCATTTTACCACCAGGAAATGAAGGCCTCTGGGAACAAAAGGCACAAGCTATAAAAGCTGATAAACAGAAGATTGGGGTATGTGGGTTTGGTGTTACCAAACCGGTGACAGAAACTGTCATTTGTGTGTGCATCAGACTTTGTGGCAGCATGCACGCACAAAATGAGTGAATAATAATATTTTGCTATTTGGTGAGAGCCTATTTCAGCCACAAAGGGCCAGGATGAGGCTCATTTAGAAAAGACTTCATAGCCTTTATCAGCTGGTGCAGGTGAAGCACAAGCCCCCTTATGGCTGTTTGTATGATGACCCCACTGGCCACCCTTGTCTCCAGTAGTAGGGGGAATTAACTGACCATGACTCAGTGATCAGCAGGCACACAGAGAAGACGCACAAGGAAAAGGTTTGTGTTGGTAGATTCCATTATCTACTCACTTGCTGACATTAAGGTGGGAGATTAGCTTTTTGAGGTGTGTTTCATTTATATCTGCTGTTCAGAATAAAAGTATTAAGAATGGAGAATAGCAAGAAAAGTGAGCACAAGCAGAGCTGGGGATCACAATGATGTAAAAAATCCATTCTTCTTCCACAAGCCGCTGTAGAACAATGAAAACGTTTATTAAGCAAGATACACACACTCAGATAAGTGCTTTCGTCTCTGCTGATTCAGAGACTTCTTCAGACAAAGAAATAAGGATAAAATAACTCTTTAAATACTAAATTACAGCTTATGCAACTAAACCAACGCCCCTAATTAATGTTAAAACACCCACCAGCACACTCAGTTCATTAGCATAATCTCATGTAAAGCACACAGTAAATAAAATTCATCTTTCTAATACCTTAAGTTTTAGAAAACAGGCAATGAAAATGCATTATCTAAGCCTGGCCACTGTGTAGCATTAGTTCTCAGCGCATAGTAAAGCATAAAACCTTCACAAATATGTGAATTACTACAAACTATGTAAAAACCTATATATAATAATAACACTAGTATCAAAATGTATGTGTGTGTGTGTGTGTGTGTGTGTGTATATATATATATATATATATATATATATAAATACTATAAAATAAATACTATATAATAAATACAATATAATAAATTAATAAATGTGGAAGCAGTATTAGCATAATCTCATGTAAAGCACAAAATAAATAAAATTCATCTTTCTAATGCCTTAAGTTTTAGAAAACAGGACAATGAGAATGGATAATTTAGGCCTGGCCACTGTGTGGCATTAGTTCTCAGTTGCCATAAGGCCTCATGTTTTTCCAAAATTAATGTCCATGGACCACCTCTTATGTCTGGGGTAATTGCTTCAATGATAATACATTTAAAACCATGGTCAACATGTTCCATACAATGTTTTGCCAATGCATTCTTTACATTTTTGTTTTTTATATCCCTGAGATGTTCATAAATGTGGTTCCTAAATTTCCTTTCTGTCTTGCCTATATAAAAACAAGGACACTAAGCAGAATGCACAGTATACCACTCTCTCAGTGTTACATGAACATTTCTGATTCAAACCCAGTTTTATATTGTTAATGTTAAAATTACATCCTTCTTGTATATCATCATCTTCTTTCGGCTGTTCCCGTTAGGGGTCGCCACAGCGGATCATCTGTTTCCATTTCTTCCTGTCCTCTGAATCATGGTCTTTCACACCAACTGCCTGCATGTCCTCTCTCACCACATCCATAAACCTTATCTTAGGCCTTCCTCTTTTCCTCTTACTTAGCAGCTCCATCCTTAGCAGCCTTTTCCCAATATACCCAGCATCCCTCCTCAGCACATATCCAAACCAACGCAATCTCGCCTCTCTTGCTTTGTCTCCAAACTGTCCAACCTGAGCTGACCCTCTAATATACTGATTCCTAATCCTGTCCATCCTAGTCACACCCAGTGCAAATCTTAACGTCTTTAACTCTGCCACATCCAGCTCTGACTCCTGCCTTTTTGTCAATGCTACCGTCTCCAACCCATATAACATAGCTGGTCTCACTACCCTCTTGTAGACCTTCCCTTTCACTCTTATTGGTACCTGTCTGTCACAAATCACTCCTGACACTCTTCTCCACCCATTCCACCCTGCCTGTACTCTCTTCTTCACCTCTCTTCCACACTCACCATTACTCTGAACTGTTGATCCCAAGTACTTAAAATACATCCTTCTTGTATATATGGACAATAATTGCAACTACCACACTTACTCAACTTCCCACTTTCATGTCCCTTTGTTCTAGTCTCTAAAACAGATTTTAGGCATCTGTCCTTTCTATACACTATACAAGGTTTTTCACTGGCCAGTTCTCTTATGTTCTTGTTGTTTAAAATAACTAACCAATTTTTGGCCAGTATATCAGCTATGTTCCTACTCGAGCTGTTGACTGTAGTAACAGATACAGTATTAAAATTACTTGGTTCCTTACACTCCACACTTTGCTAATTCAGTGCATTAGAACACTGTGTATTTTCTAAATAATTATCCAAGATGTTATCCACAGTACAGTTCCTCACCTTTTGATTCAAAATAGGCAAAAAATGCCCTCCTTCATGCTTGTTAATTATTTCCAGCATAACCTCATTTAGAAGACTGAACGGATAGCCCCTACAAATAAACACGTCTTTCAGCTTGTCACATCCATCTAAAAAACTGTTAAAGAAGGTGACCATGCGTGCAACCCTTACAAACTGTCCTTTAACCACAGCTCTTTTTTGTTTGTAAGGGTGGGAACTATCATAGTGCAAGTAACTATTTCAGAACGTAGATTTCCTAAAAATTTCTGATTTGAATATTTTCTGTTCTCTGTCTTTCATCAGTCTACTGTCCAAATATGAAATTTCTTCAAGGCCAATGGAGTGGGTAAATCTCAAGAAACTTGTCGAATTGTTCACATAATCTAAAAACTCAGGAATTATTTCAGAAGGACCTGTCCAAAAAATAAAAATATTGTCTAAAAACCGCACATAACATTTGCAAAATGAAAAGTAAGGCGAATTTATTAAAAATCTCTTTCCCATTGGAGCACTACCACATTTGTGTATAGACCCCCACATGCTGAATCCATCGACACACCTTCCAATTGTAGGTAAAATTATTTGTTGAATAGAAAACAATTATTATATAGCACAGTCTCTATCAGTTATTCAGAATAAAAGTATTAAGAATGGAGAATACACGGAATTTAAGACAATGCATTGGTTAAAAGAACAGCAATTTCCAAAGAAGGCTGTACTGACAAAACAGATGCATGTAGTCCATGGTTTAATCTGTATGGAAGACAGTACCCTTCACATATTCAGTCTGAAGTCAAAGAAATCAGAGAAGTGTTGTACATCTTCGGCATAATGCTGTATAGAAAATTAATGCTGTATAGAAAATGTTGGACAAGCAGGAGATGTTGCATTAGTCATTTATGAAGATTTTGAAAAAGTATTTTTCTGATTTGTGGAGAAAAAAAATTGAATGACGCCCCTAAAAACATCAGTTTTATTTCTGTCATTTTGTGTAAAATGCAGCAGCATGCTTTGGCAGTTCTTTGTGAAACTAATGCTGATTTTTGTTCTTTGAAATTGTATTCCTCACTTTCAAAAGCATCTCATTTTAGAATTATTTTATTCTTAGTTGCAACATTCATCATGTTAAAGTTGCAAGTGATTTTTCAAAACATGAAGTGTGCTATTTGACTGGTTTTGTTTTGCTGTTGGCTCATTATTTTTTCTTTTATAACCCAACACACAACATGATACAATAGCAGATATTAGGCAATGATTTGCATGCATTGGTAATGCATTATGGATAAGCAAAAGCAATGTACATCTTTAAAATAGCAGCTTCTTACTTATGTCATGCTTAGGTCATGGTTTTGGTACTACATCTTCATAGATGTTAACTTGTTCCACCTGCAAGACTCTTTTCTTTCTATGAAGTAAAAAATCATGATGCACTTAGCAAGGAAATACAGTACTACTGCCTATTTATTATTTAAGTAATGAGATACTGTGGGTTCAGTCCTTTACAATGTCATGGCTGGAGTCTTCTGCTCAGAGAAAATTTAAGGGGCCATCATTATAAACAAAATAAAAAGCCAACAGCAGCAGCATACTTTCTGTATCAAAAACCGCATAATTTGGTTTACAGATAAAGACATCATATCCAGCTGCAAGGATTTGTTACTTATAGTTGCTCCAGAAACTGACCAGTACACATTAGAGCTCTTGCATTAACTATTAAATATGTCTCTGGAGCTTATGAGAATCTTTTTTAGCTTAATTCCACTTCGTTTGCAGTTATTTCTGGAAGATAATTGCAATATAGTGCCTTTCTATAAACATGGGACAAGCATATCAGAGAAGAGAAGGTTATCTCCTGTGATTTTCTTTAATTTTAGAACATTAATGATATGCATTTACAGCAATTGACATACAATCATATAGAAGAATGGCATCATCTTTTATGATTCTTTGGGGTCATAGGCATGCTACTATTATAGAATATTTTATGTGTAGTAAAATGTAAGCAAAATTACACCAGTAATGTTCCTAACAGCTTGCTTCATGTTGTGAAGTTGTCGTCTGGACGGAAGGGCATTCTTCATAAATGTAGTTGGTAATGCATTTTATCAAATGGAAAATGTATTCTATATCTGAAATCAATTTCTGGAAGTTGTGGTCCATAACTTGTGGTTGCAAAAGGTGTATTTTTTAGTTTACTTCTGGCACATTTATTTGGACTGCTGTAAAAAATGCAGCATTATGTTCAAGCTAGTGTATGTGCACAGTACCTTTTAACTGTGCTTTATGGATGCTTTTTTTTTTTTTGATGATGTTATGATTAAGACTGGGAATTTTTAAAAGTTTAGATTTCATTTATATGTTTTCAGGTACAAGTGTTATGCATGCTAATGAGCTGACCACTTGCTGTAGATTAACATTACTCATAATACTCAATAGAGTTTCCTGCAGAGAAGGATGTCTTGGAAAAAAGGATAATTTTTAGACACAGTGCATCTAAGTAGGTGAAATAATAAAAATAAAACTTTTAACTGTTTAGTTAGATTTTGAAAGTATCTGAAATGCTTTTCTGGGAAGCAGTCATAAACAGCGTGGCTGCATATGGGTTTGAGCTGGACTTTCATTCTTGGGTGCTACAAACTGACAACTAAGTTTGATAGTAATTATACCTCATTTCCCCTTTCAGAAATTTTACAGGACTTGACCAGGTCTGTCTTTTATCCCAATACCTTCTTATCCTAGTAAAATAAGGTATGACCAGGGCCATATTCTTTCTTATTAAAATGTAACAGCTAAACACTATTTTCAAACAAACCATATTTTGCACTCTAACAATTACCTTCTTTTTCATGACAAACATTTACTTCTTTGCTAGAACCTTCTGACTGAAATTAGCAAATGTCAGTTCTGATGAGTTTTAATCATTTTAGTTTTATTTATTCACAATGATTAGTGGATCTGGGCACTCAAGGAACCTGCCAGAAGGGAGAGAATGAGTGGCAAAGACTGACTTTTCCATCCTGAGGAGTACCGAGGCAGCTTGGTCTTACTGTGATAGTGCTACCTTCAGGAATGTAGGAGACAGGGTTAATAGAGGTCAGGTGTTTAGCCTGACAAATAATGGCTGGAGATGGAGACAGGTGCATGTATGGAAGCATACATGGACCAAAGGTCCCCAGCTCTGCAGACTCTGTCTTAGCAGTGTACCTGACACATAACACAGGGAAAGGGATTCCTCAGTCATATTCTTCCTCCTCCATATTAACAACAGGGATAATGGTAGAAACTTTGAAAGCCTTGATGTTCACAATGGGAAAAAGAGAAAAAAAGATAAATTCTGGTAGCTTATGTTACATGACAATGTTTTTCTATCGGTATATTACAAACCTACAACATCTTCCACTAAATACTTTGTAACACATGTGAGAGCCACAACTACTGACATTTGTAGCTATAATTTTACAGATCTCATGATATCTGACTTCATTTATCCTCTGTTAACTGGGATATTTTGACTTGACCAGCAGCCTCATTTAACCTGAGCTACCAACTCAGGCAAACAGGACCTCTGCTTAATGCCTTATTCAAAAGAAGGCAAAATCAGCAGTGTAGCACCCCCTAACGCTGCACTAATAACTGAAAATAATGAATCCAGTTACCTGGTATGGGAATACATCCTGCAGCCTTCTGACTTTCCAGAACCACAGGTGATATCTGTTAAGCCAATGACAACCTAGCTCAATGAAACGTTGAAAGCCTGAAGAACTTTAAAGTTTATCAATGAAGTCTTTCTTTCATAGGAAGTCTAGTGGTGATACACAAACAATGTTTTTTCTCTGATATGTTTAGATTTTTTTCATGCATCTGTTTGAATCAAAAATAACCAGATTTATAGAAGCAGGTAATCCTTTAAGGTTTGCGATTTGGAACATAAAAAATTTCCAGAACATAAACTCCCTTTTCTTAACACTGCCTGTGGGTAGGCTATGCATTTATAAATTCACACACAACACAGCAGCCCTCTTTTCACCTACTTATCTCCTCAAGAATGGTTTCTATAGTATCCTTGACTACCAGGCAGTCAATCACCTACTATTTACTCAAACAGAGAGCTGCATATTGCAATTAGGAAGCCATTTATAAACACTAGTAAAAGAATTCCAGATCACTCTGTATTTAGGCCTACAACTGGCCATGCGTGCCTCTAGGCAATAGCACTATTCTGCAATGGATGTCCTTTATCCACGCTCTCAGTACAGGACAATATTAGGATTAAGTTTGCCACTAATTTCCTGACCCATCTTCCATCTAACATCATATTTGTAACTGGACAAAGCATGGATCAGCAATTCACTAAAGCCCTCTTTCTGGCAGATTTTTTCCAGGCTACTCATACTAATTAACTATAGTTCGTCTAGCCCTTACACAGCCTAAACCATGAGTATAAGTGAATTTTCTAATAAAGCTGAAACAGTTCTCTTCCCAAATGGATAATCAACTTCATACATGGTTATGATGTAAAACATTAGCACATCGTTTCTTGCCGTAATTACCATTCCCTTTCTCTATATACTACCTGTACTCAGACCTCATGAAGACTGATTTCCTACCTCTTTCCTTGTGTGGTGACATACACCCTAATCCAGGACCAAACATCTCCAATTCCACACCCAACAACCTGTCTAGGACTTCCTTCTTCACACAATGAGCAGCTAACAGAAAATCTTCTGACCTCCTCCTTCTGAGCCTAAATATCAGAAGTATAGCCAATAAAACCCATGGCCTCCACGCCAACATATCTCTATACTCCCCAGATATAATCATCCTGACCAAAATCTGGCTCAAACCCCACATCAAAAGTGAGGAAATATTCCTACCAGGCTATTATCCAAAAAAAAAGGAGGTGGTGTTGCTCTAATGTTTAACCACCACCTAAACATCCACACCTTTAACACATCAGCCCCCCAGACTGGTAAAGAAGAAATACATCATACCAATGTCAAACTAAACTCAAATAAAACAATAAACATAACTGGATGCTAACTCCCACCTGGCCATGACATCCCACTCCTGGAAAACCTCCTCAATTGGGATGACCAAACCCTCACCCATGAAACCATAATTCTAGGTGACTTCAATATCGGCTGGCTCTCATGTACCAACAATCATCCAGCCAACCATCTAAATCTTAATGGGTTCTCACAACTTATAAAGTCCCCTACCTGGACTGACAACAAGTCCAGCAAACGTTCCACCCTCGAATGGATATTAGTCAACAAAGCTCCTCCGTCATATCTATCTGGCTGTCTACCAGACAGCCTCAGTGACCACAATCCAACAGTCCTTCTGAATCACCACCCAAACAGCACCAAACCCATCATCTATCGGCAAATTCAAAACAGGGTGCACTTCAACCCTTTTACATTTACATCTTCCCTAACAAACTGTAACTGGTCAACACTAAAATACCTCAACCTAGATGAAGCAGTTCATTTCGTCAGTTCGACCTTCCTTAACATCCTAAACACACATGCTCCTATAAGAAATGCGAGAGTCAAGTCACATTTTTCCCCTTGGCTTCATAAAGACACTAGGTCATTAATGAAACTTGGGGACAAGGCGTGGTACCACTGGCACCTTACCATAACCCCCTTCTCTAGTCAGTCCTAGAACTGGGCAACAGGGTCAAAATGCAAATAAAGTTTGACAAAGTCCAATATTACCAATCTGCCCTAAACGCCTCCCAAAACAACTCTAAGCAGTTCTGGTCCTCTATAAACTCCATTCTCCACCCAGGTAAGGTTGGCACCCCCACACACACACACATACCTCTCTCCCTTCCTCCAGTTGTATCGCTGCCTCTTTCAATAAATACTTCACTAACTCCATTTTATCTTTGGCCAAGCAATATTACTCCACCCCACCCTGCCCACATCAAACCCAAATACTCTTTCCACTGTCTTTTCTTTTTTTCCTGTGCCCACCTCCATAATAAAAAAAACTTCTGTTAAAGCGTAAACCTACAAACCTTGTAGCTGACAACCTTACCTGAAAATAGCAGCCAATGCCCTAGCATATCCAGTCTCTATCTTAATAAACCGATCTTTATCAGAATGCTATGTCCCTTCACTTTGGAAAATATCCCACATAATACCCCTCCATAAAGGTGGCCCCTCCACTGAACTCTCCAACTAGCACCCCATAGCCATCCTTTCACCACTATCCAAAATACATGAGAAATGCATTTACTCTCAAGTCCTAGACTATTTACAAACCAATAACCTTCTCTCCAGTACCCAACATGGCTTTAGGCCATTCCATAATAGCACCACAGCCTTATTCGGTTTCACTAACACTATCCTTCATCACAAAAACAACGGCCTGTTCTCCTCTGCCACATTTTCGGACCTGTCTAAGGCCTTTGATATGGTCTCACACAAACTACTACTCTCTGTTCTCACTAACCTCTCCTTTTCTCAATCGGCTACAAACTGGTTTTACAGCTACCTAGATGGCCGCCAACAATCCGTTATGTGGCATAATGACCTATCACCTCGACATCCTGTCACACTTGGTGTCCCCCAAGGCTCCATCCTTGGGCCACTGTTATTCTCACTCTTCAACAATACTCTACTCGCAGCCACCAAGCAGACCACTCTCATACAGTATGCAGATGACTAAACTCTCATCTGCTCAGCTCCAACTATACCTGAACTTCAAAAAAAATCACACAAGAAGCCTTTTCCTCTGTAGAAAACTGGCTATCCAGTGCCCAGCTAATACTAAACCGTAACAAGATGAATCTCCTCATCTTCCAACCCACTAAATCTAAACTAACTAACCCCACTTCAATATTCTGGCCAGCAACACCACCATCATCTCCCCTAAAGAACACACCAAACTACTTAGCAGTGAGATTGACAACCATCTTAAATTTGACACTTAACATTTCTCTAACCATAAAAAAAGTTCACAAAAAACTAGGATCATTGTATAGACATAAGCAATACCTTACCAAAGCAGCTAGAATCTCAGTTGCCAACTCTCACCTCATTCTAACCTTACTCTACACCGCTCCTATACTTACCAATCTTGGGCAAACCGACCTAAACAAGCTAGAGGTCTGCTACAACAAAATAGCCAAATTTGCCTCTGGGTAATCCTACCGCAGCCATCACTTCAACTCACTTAAAGAACTTGATTGACTTGAACTCCCGCAACTTCTTAAGCTCAATCAACTCTCCCGCACTCATAAATTAGTAAACCATCCTCAAAGCATACCCTCCCTTCAAAGCCTTCTCCAACCCTACTCTACTACTAGACCACTACGCTCCAGCAACAAAAAACAACTCCAAGTTACCAAAGCCAAGAACTCAGCCAGAGAAGCTCTTTTCTCCTGCACAATATCCAAATAATAGAACACCCCCCCCCATTACCACCCTACCTACATCCCATCACTTCAAGGCTAAACTAAGAGCCCACTTAAAAAGCCACTGGATGTCCTTGTACCAATCCAGACTAATGACTCACTTACGTACATCTTCTCTCCTCCCTTACCCACCCTACCTCCCAAAATCAGATCACTATTTCTCCTCCCTTTCTTTTCGTCTCCCTCTGATTTTTTCCTCTAACCCTTCCTGCTTACATCACTATATGATGGTGTCAGCTATATGCTAGTGTACTTAACTATAACTATTAATTTAAACAGTTTAGAAGGTGTAATTGTTTATTCTTATCAGTTAGATAAACATACTTATCAACATATTATAATACTATCAGCGGTGGTGCAGCAGTAGCATTGTTGCCTCACAGCAAGAGGTTC
Source organism: Protopterus annectens (assembly GCF_019279795.1). Taxonomy (NCBI): domain Eukaryota; kingdom Metazoa; phylum Chordata; order Ceratodontiformes; family Protopteridae; genus Protopterus; species Protopterus annectens. The sequence continues at coordinate 353,245,289 of NC_056730.1, read as the reverse complement.
TCCCTTTCGATTCTCGGCTGGAGTGCGGGGAGTGCCTTCTGTGTGGAGTCTGCATGTCCTCCCCATGGTTGGGTGGGCATTTGAAAGACATGCGTAAATGGGCGTGCCTTCGTTGAAGGTTGAACGTCGAGCTGGCACCTCGGCGTTCGTCAAAATCTACTGCCAATCATTAGCAGACCGGAGTTCCGAAAGACAACAACATCAACATATTATAATACTGAGCACTCTTCTTCATCTTATGTTTACAATGCAACTTCTAGATGTATTATTACTTTTTATGTGTATTGCTGCTTTTTATGTACCCCTATTGGTCTTTCATACATCCTTGCTATTCATCTTTACTACAGATTTTATTTGCCTTGCATTTCTTGTTTTGCTTGTGTGGAGCTTTTCTCCCCGGGCCTCCGCTGAAAATGGACCTATGTCCAGTCAGAATTTCCCGGTAAACAAATGTAAATAAATAAATAAATAAATACATTTCCATCATTCCAGATTCAGTGTTAAATGACTTTAGGCCAACATGCTGAGTTAGCTAAGCTGAAACCCAAACAAGCCTCTCTTAAATATATATATATAAAAAAAAAAAAAAAACTTTTCCTTTTATTAATCCAAATGATATACTTATTTCTGACATACAGCACTGCAAACAAACTTAAAAGGCCTGATAGCTTTGTCATACAGCAGGAGATGGAGGGAGGGAGTGGAAAAGGCCAGTTGCTGGCATATACACTATCACCCTAAGGTTCAACAAAAATGGTAAATTTTTATTGCCACAGCTACAAAAGTTCCAGACACTGAAATCCCATGTAATGTTCAAATGCCAGTGCTAAAGAATAACAGCAATTTTACATCTACTACAGAATGAGACTGATTTGACTAAACCATAGGTGCACAACATGAATAGTTATAGAAGCATTTGATGAAATAAAATATGAGAGGCTTGTTTGGGTTTCAGCTTAGCTAACTCAGCATGTTGGCCTAAGATACCATAGGTTCATAGTTTAGTACTAAGCTAACTGCCCTTGCGAGCCATTTTAAGCCTAGCCAATTATCTCTTGTGAGATTCAAACCCAGCACCTTGTGTTTGTAAGGCAAACACCTTAGCCATTAAGCCAATCTATCAAGAACCTGCTTTCAATCCTCTTTGATATCCATCTTCCTCCTAGGAATCATTTTTTTTCACACCAGTGACACGCATCAATGTAATAAGTTCATTGACTATCACATAGATGAAAGTATGTCATATTGTACTAAAGTCTATTACTATTTTCTGTTACTGAAAGTATATTATTGAACATTCCATATGCATCTATTTTCAACTCTGTACTTTGCTTTTGTACTAGTGATTGTATAATAATTGTATAACTATTTTGTTTTTGCTTGTTTAACTCTGGAGCTTTTCTCCCCGGACGTCCACTGAAAATGGCCTTCTAACACAGTGGACTTTCCCGATCAACAAATATTAATAAAAATAATAATAAAATAAATAAGGCTTCCAAGCCTTCCTGAATCTAATAAATAACTCTTTATGTGCATAACAATGTAAGAAAGTATCAGTTTATCATCTGGAAGGTTATCACTAAAATATGTAGGCAAATATTTTCATCACCACGAAAAACTAAAGTTACTTTGTTCCATAATGTATACTTTTGTTAATACTATTATACTGAGCATCTGCTTGTTAGCCATGATGCACTTCCATTACATTTCTTAAACACCAATTAAAAAAATGTATGTACTTGGTGTAGGACTGCAATGACATATAAACAGGTCTGAACCTAACAAATAACAGAGTGTCTGCATACCATTCAAAAACAAATGTGTTCAAAAATCTGTTTGAATGGCCTGAAATAGTATTTGCCCTCAGATACAAAGAGGTTGTGCCTTCTTCCTTGCCCACCTAATATAATAAATGTTAAAGTTGCTACACCTCCCTAGAAAGGAAAATGCCCACATGCAATGCCCTCTAGTGACCAATTTGCATTTCTGACCAACTCTGCAGTTTTACACAAAAAATTAAGCAGCACATATAACTTAAAAAGAAAAATAAATGTATACAATAAATATCCAGAAAAAGCAAGCAGACCTTTAAATCAAACTTTAGCCATTTCATATTGACAGTTTAGATGAAGGTAATTAGCAATGATAAAATAAGATGTACTACAGAGTGGAAATCTTCGGGGTTAACAACAGATCTATGAAACATTTGATTTTGCTTACATATTCATACTTGCTAACTCAGTAATGATGCCACTCATACTGCTAAAAGTAATCTGAAGGTTTGCAAGGCAGAACACTTGGAAAATTAGGTCCAGCTCAGCAACTGAAGAAAAGTCAATGAAACCATACATATAAAATCCATCTTACTGAATGCATAACACACCTAAATCCTCAATTCACATATAGTGACAAACAAACTACTCCCTAGCATCACAAATAATACAAAAAAAATGATCTACAATGTTTTAGCAAGTGCAGCTGTGCATACCATACCCGATTATTACTTAGTTACTCAAAAATCACTAATCTTTGGAGAAAGGAGAAACATACCTGCTGTGTAACTTTGAAGAGGTCAACTAACCAGGCAGTGCTTTTGGGACATTTGGAAAACTGGACTTGGCTCCTCAGTGGTCTCCTGGACAACATGCCTAGAAACTACCTATAAGCCCAGCTGTTTTGAGTAAAACTGGCAAATTTCCCCTTCTCAGAAGTTGCACTATTTCAGACCTAACATACAGAGTTGAAATAATAAACATTAAAAAAGGTACCTCAACATAAAAACATTCTATGCATAAAAACAAACACTAGAAATCAGAAGTGCCTTCCAAACAATGTACTTTACAACACAGGCAAACAACAACGCGCGCATTCTGCCAAATAGATTAAATGAAGCACTACTCGAAGTTTCACTGCAGTAACTAGGGTGGAACCACAAATTCATTTACCAAACAAAAAAGCACGCAAGTGGGGGGACTATGGAGGAGCACTTCCATCTACTTACATGATACAACCATGCATTTACAAGGGGAAAAATAAATCTATAATTGCTGAGACCTGAAAGTTCCATGAGTTATCAAGTAAACTTCATTTTAGAAGTGAGTCAACATACAAGTTTATGTGTACTGAAAAGGGAGCTTCTCTCTTCCCCACTAAGAAAGCCATTTCCTGGTACATAACATAGAGAAATATGATTGGGTGTCTTGTCATAACCAGCTTGTTCTGTGTGTGACACACAGATGCTAAGAAATTCACCTCAAGAGCAAAAGTTGAGAGGTGATTCTTGGCATCCATGTTAATTATACATAATAAGCTGGTTATGATCACACACCTGATCATAACTCATTGTAGTGTGAAGCTTTATCTGTTCTGTGTACTACCAGTTAAAGAAAATAGTGGGAAAAAAACTGTGGGAAAGATAAGTGTTTTACTGGCTATCAAAGCTTTAGAAAGCCAGTAAAGCACTTTGCAATGTCAAACAGATGACAGGGAGAAACAAAGTACCCCTCTGCAGGACTAATGGCTAAAAACAGCTATTAGAGACTTTGTTCTGCCACAATTTTGTGGGGTAGAAGGGGAAGGAGGTGTGTCCATAGTCATTAAGGATATCCACACCTCCAGGCTAGTTGCTCAGCATAATGCATCCGAGATTATCCAAGTGCAACTAACTTTGGGCAAAACTGCAATGCAAATTGTAGCTTGCTACAGATCCTCCACCATGCCCAAAGACTCCCATTCCTCTTTTCTTGATATACTGGAAAATATTAGGGTTCAACGAAACACCGTAATAATGGGCGATTTCAACTACCCCACCATTAACTGGGAAAACTACTCATGTACCAACTCCTTCGCTCAACGCTTCCTGGTATTCATGAATTCCAATGCCCTGGATCAGCTTATTCACAGCCCCACCAGGGGCAACAATATCTCAAAGCCAACTTCATGCTTCTTAAGACAGAAGTGGCGAAATTCATGACATCGATGCAGAAGGACAATACAGTTACGACTGCTGAATCCTACACAAAACTACTCTATAAGCACTTACACGACTGCATGGATTGTGCTATTCCTAACAGAACCAAGACACTATCCTCCAAAAAAAAGAAGTCAATCTGGTGGTCCCCTGCCAAAAACAAACTTCAACAGAAGGAAGAAACTGTTGCAAAAGAGAGTAAAATCCCATGAGTGGCGTAAATTCCTGGTCAGCCTCAGTAAGAAGCTGAGAGCCCTCATAAAATCCTACAAAGCTAGCTACGAAAACAAAATCACCACTGATTTTAAGGACAACCACAAAGCATTCTATAGCTATGTCAAGAATCTCAATGGCAACACCCAGATCTTCTCTGAGTTACAGCACAATGGCATGAAAATTACAGAACCAACTGATATTGCCAACATCCTGGCAGATAGGTTCAGTGCTAACTTTACCCCCCTCACCCCCTAAAGGGCCCATTTCTATACCAGAAGAATGCAGAGTCCCTGTAATCACAACTACGCAGATAAAAACTGCGCTCTCTAAAGCCAAGAACACAGCATCCATGGGACCAGACAACATCCTAGGCTGCGTTTTACACGAACTTCAAAACAAACTGGCTCCCCATCTAAACACCAAGTTCAGCCATAGCTTCACTTCAGGCTTTGTGCCCACTGAATGGCGCACAGCAACAGTCATCCCACTCCACAAAGGGGGAGCCACCACAGACCCCGGAAAGTATTGCCCTATTAGCCTGACAAGCCTGGTCTGTAAGGTCATGGAACTTATAAACAAAGACATTGGTAAACTCCACACTCTGGACCCCACTCAGTTCGGGTTTGTGAAAGGCAGATCATGCCTCCTGAACCTGATCGACTTCTTTGAAGCAGTCACCAAAGCCTTAGACGAGGCTAAGGTGGTTCACACAGCCTATCTTGACCTCGCCAACGCTTTCAACACCATCCACCATTCTGGAATTATAGATAAACTCACTAAATCAGGTATAAATCCCTATGTCACAAGATGGGTTGCCAACTGGCTCACTGACAGAACCAAAACTGTAACAGTTGCAGACTCCGAATCTGACTTCAAACCAGTGACAAGTGGTTTACCACAGAGTTCAGTCCTGGGTCCTCTCCTGTTTGGTATCTACTTTTCTGAAGTACAGGCTAACACAGATGGTCTCTGGCTAACGAAGTTCGCAGATGACTGCAAACTAGGAGCCATAGTCGAGTCCCCAAATGATGTTGACATCCTACAGAAGGGCCTCATTGAGACAGATGCCTGGTGTCAGAGCCATGGCCTCAAACTCAATGCCAAAAAGTGCACTGTCATCCTCTTTGGTAAAAACTCTGTACCCATGAACTACCACATAGGCAGCAGTCTACTTAACGCCAAATATGCGATAAGAGAACTTGGGACCCAGGTGGACAGCAGTCTCTCCTTTGATAATCACATCGTCACAATAGTCAGGAAATCCTTCTACGTAGCACACCTCATCACAAAAGGGTTCTCATCCAGGAAAAAAGAGGTCATTGACCCCTCTACTCGTCACTCATTAGACCCATTATAGAGTACAATGCCCCTTTTGGAATGTACCTCACAAGACATCTGCAACAGCTGGAAAGGCCACAGAAGTACCTCATCAAGAGGATTACCGGCCTCAAACAGATGCCCTACACTGACGGTCTCAAAAATTCCAGCTTTACTCCGTAGCATAATGCCTACTCCAAGGTGATCTCTGCCTAACATACAAAGCTATGTCAAACCCAGAGCTGTTGGACATGCTACACCTAAAGACATCCCAATCCCTCCGAGCTACATGCTCTAGGGACCCAAACCTTGTCACCACAATAAACAGAACATGCTGGAGGGATAGATTCCTGTACCGGAGACTTCCCATACTCTGGAACAAACTACCCATCTATGTCAAGCAGAGTTCCTTTATTAGCACTCTTCAAGAAAAACCTTGATGAGTGGATGGGAAATAGGAAATTTACCCCAGGGATCACTTCTGTGGTTCTGCTCAACAGGGGCACCTGAAAATAACTTTCTTGGGTGGCAAAAGCCAGGGAACCTTGTTGGCTAGGCTTACTTAGGCCCTTGGGCCGATAGCCTAGTACTTACCTATGAAGACAAATGTTTTGCTTTTTTGTGCCCACTATTTAAGAATCTAGAGCATTAAGATTTCTTTGGTAGAATCCAATGGCCAGACTCATATAAGGGACCAGAGGGCATCCCCCCTTATAAAAACTTGGTGAATACCACCCCCACAGAGAATAATTATTGGTTCCCCTTTCTAAACAAGGACGGCCTAATATATATGGTCTTGAAAGGATGTGCTTAAATCATGGGCCTTAGCAGACTCCAGAAGAGTCATGTCTGAGGGATCAGGAAAACCAAAGTACTGGACTGAAGGCAGTGAAAGAGCCTTTGTGGAGATGTCAGACCCAGACTGCAGTAAACAGGGAAAGTCCAAGTCATGGTCAATAACACCAAGTCCCTAAGGTGCTTACTGTCAAGAAAATCTTAAAGAGAATTTAGTCTACTATTTATGGTTTTAGGAATAAATGAAAGGCAGCTCTGACAGCACTTTACCTTATGTTGTTTACCTCAGCAAAAAACACAGGAAATATAGGTGTCCTCGTAAGGAATATACACAAAACAAAAAATAAACTTGTAACCAAAAACAAAAATAGACATCAAGCTATAGAATTCCAACCAGTTTATTGTTAGCGCTTTCATTCAGAATATACATGAACTTCTTCAGGCAAAGAAACCCCAAGGGTCCTCAGTTAAAATAAAACTATCAATTAAGATGAGATAATTAATTATAAAATCAATTAACATAACTTAAGAAATTTAATGTGCCAGTGTTATACAAGGCAAAATGTATATGTGAATAAATATAAATGCTTTTTTAAAAAAATCAGCAACAATTTTAAAGCCATAATACATCAGTCTTATTACTTAATGTTCTTAATGTATATAAGTTAATCTAAATGCTGTTAAATGTTAAATAACTTAAACAGCTCAAACAAGTGGAAATATAAAATTCGTATGAATGTATAAAGATAAATATGTATAAATAAATATTTATAAATTCATTCAACTAATAGAAACTGCTGTTGTCTGTCAGGAAGGGTAAAAATATTAGGGATTATTTATTTATGACTGGTTGTGATTTATTTATTATTTACAAATAATGTTTCTTGATGTATTCATTTTCATTTTGAACCATAAGATGAATCTGTCCACAATGCTATAACTTTTACAATTGATGAAGCAGCATACAACTGAATATCAGGGGATTCTATTCCACCATTATCCCAACCTCTGCTGTGCCAATTAAGTAGAAATTTATCTTCATCATCATTTTTTTGGTAGAGATAATATATAAAGACTGTAAAACAAACAATATTTTAGGGAGAATTAACATCTTAATAAGCATTAATCTTTTTCCATGGTAAAAATAATTTCTTCCAATCTGTGACTAAATTTAACATTTTATCAACAATCTGTTGAAAGCTGTTTGTATAATTTCTTTACTATTAGACATAATGGTTATATCAAGGTACTTCATTAGATTGCAATTCCAAGCAAACTTAGAATATTTTTTTAGTAATTAATAATGTATTTGTTTTATTATGATTAAATCTTAAGTTTGAGATTTCTTCAAACTGCCTCAAAGAACTAATTATATGTTCTAATGAATTTTCTACATTTCCTATTGTTAGCAAAATATTATCAGCAAAGAGTTGAATCTTTAGTTCAAAATCTTCTTTTATTTTGATACCATTAATGTTCTTATTGGATGTAATACTATGAGCGAATGGTTCTATAGCTAATGCAAAAAGTAAATGTGACAATAGACAGCCTTGTTTTGTGCCTTTTTCTAATTTAAAGGAATCAGAAAGAAAATAACCTATTTTAACATAAGCCCAAGAGTTCTTGTGTAACTTGGAAAATAATGCAATTAGCTCAAGTGAGAAATTATATACTTTAAGTGTTTTAAACGGGTACGGCCAATTAACTGAGTCAAAAGGTTTATCTAAACCGAGACTAATGATAGAACATAATTTTTATTTTTAGTTGCACAGTCTATTAATGTACGTATTCTTATTATATTATCCTGTACTTATCTATTTAAAATAAACCCATTTTGATCAGTGTTAGTTTGGGTATAAATAAATAAATTCTGTTAGCTAAAATGGACATGAACACCTTATAGTTCACATTTAAAAGTGAAATGGGTCTGTATGACAAACACTTTGTAGGATCCTTACCTTGTTTTAAAATAGGTGATATAAGGGAATATTTCCATGAAGGGGGGACTTCAGCAGTTGTTTTTACTTCTCTATAGTCCTTATCTAACATGTTAACTGCATCATCCAGCAGTTGTTTTTACTTCTCTATAGTCCTTATCTAACATGTTAACTGCATCATCCGGCAGTATTTTATATGTTTTCTGGTGTAACACCACCTAATCCCAGCACCTTATTATTTTTTTTTATTTTTTATTTGATCACTTATTTCTGTTAAAGTGAATGGTCTATTTTTTTTTATTTGTGCACTTGTTAGTTTATTTATATTTTCCTTAGAAAAGTTTCAACTATATCATTATCTAGGTTATTTGTATTATTTATATACTCATAAAATATTTTAAAGTCCTCAAGAATACCTTTAATATATGTTCTTTCTTTTGTGTTATTTCTATGTGTTATAACATATATATGTGCTATAATATATAAAATATATATTAGTTTATTTTCCTTGATCTAAGAGCAAGTTTATGCTAGCTTAAAGGGTTTACTGAATATGCCTGAAGTTTGTGTTTTTCCAGGTTTATTGACATTTTAGGTAGAATTTCAACATATTTTGTATTTTAAGTTCTTAAGTTCAGAGTGACTGACAACATCATTTGGTTTTAGATTTAACTTTAGTGTGTCTATTGTGGTCTGTAGTGTATTCAATTCTTTGTTCCATTCTCTTGTATTACTAATATACCAGCTTGTAAGTCTTCCATTAAAGTAAGCCTTTAGGACAATGTCAGATAATTCAATATTCCTGTTTTTTCCAGGAAATTTTTGATCTCTTTATCATACCAATCCTTGAATCCTTTTGTTTTAGTAATGTACACTGCTAATTTCCTCTGATGTATTAAACTGTAAGTTTTATAAATAATATAACCGATAATGGACATGAAACTATTAAAACTTCTCTGATATGTGATAAGAGATTATTTGAGACATAAATTTTATCAATATTTGTTTGCATTTCTTATGTATAAGAATAATAGGTAAACTGAAGGAGTTTGTTTTCCTTAGCTCATATATATCCTTTAAATTCATTAGATTTAAAAATGTGTTGTGTTTGGTTGAAGATGTGATTCTTGGCTTTTTATTTGCAGTGCAGTCTTTGTCCGATAAAATACAATTAAAATCACCAGCCAATATGACTTCACCTTTCATATAATATAGTGTCAAAAATATATTTTGCATCTTTAGCTCCAAACCCTAGAATCCAATAAGAGTTCACCAACGGATATAGTTTTTGTTCCACTCAATTACAACAATGCTAAACATACCATTTTTATTGACATAAGTATATTTTACTTTAGGCATTACTGGTGAGTTTTTCCATAAAATGAGGGTGCCTCTTTTTTTTAGCTAGAAAGCCAGAAACTGTTAAACCCAAATAATTCTTTAATGAAAGTATATTTACATTTGTGACAGCTGCCAGCCTAGCCAAATAGAACTGTACAGATAATTCTATCATTTGTAAATATGAATGTAAACTACAGGCTTATTGTCTTAAATGTAAAGCAATACTGTTTCATGTGGAACAGTGCACTCTACTGACCAAAGTAAAGCATGTGGTGCCGAAAAGTCTAGATGAAGAAATTCTTTCTATTGTTTTAACCAAGCGTTAAATTGCTAGATTTAAACATGCAAATGTATTTTTATTGCTCTGCTCCTGACTAGCTGCAAAATAACAAAAGGAGGTGTAAAATAATGTAGATGCAGTTTCTGTTGGCCTGGGAACACTAGGAAAGTGAAAGAATGATGTAATGTTTATCAGAACTGCAATTTCAATTTAAACAAGAGAGAATCAGAAGGCATTAAGCATTTTTGTCTTGATCATCCAACTCACAGCACTGTCTTGCTCATACGTGAGTTATCTTAGACTTGTGTTTTCTTTTAGAAATAGCTAAGAACTAGAAAGATTAGACTACATATTTTCCTGTGATGTCAGAACTGTACTACTGAATTAATTTAAGTATTTCTGTGTGATCTCTGAACTCTTGACTAGCCCTGAGTAGTAGAAAGTATTGTCTTGTGGTTTTATTTATTATTAAATATTTTAAAATTGTTTAACTGTGGCTGGTTTGTGTAGAGATAACTTAAGCTGTTTAGAGTACTTGTATGCTTTTGGTAAAATTGTACAAAAGTCACTGCTATAGCTTTAGCCCTGGGCTATACTACCATTTGGATAATAATATTGCACAGTAATAAATGGACACCCTGTTAAGGGCCTTTGAGTAGCTGATAAATATTAGCTGGGTGGTGGCAGTAATTACTACTGTATAGTCTGGGTAATAGGGGCACAGCTGTAGAACCTGTGCCAGCCTTCCCCAGAAGTGTCTGTGTGGTTGTATAAACTCTTATCTCAAAGTGTGTATGTGTCAGCTACTTGGTTAGGGACACGAAGCACTGGTTGAACAGAGAGGGTGCTAGAGGCTTTAGCTTGCCCACTAGGCTGAGATCTGGACTCTATAGCTGTGCCAGTGGGGATTCTTATTGGAGACCTGGAGAGCAAGGGAGCGACCAGCCCCGGACTGACTGTGATCTCTGTGTGCTCTTAAGGGAAATTGCACTTTACTGTGTGTATTTGTTATCCTTTCCTCATATATGAGACGCCCTCTCTGGTGTTAGTGGTGAGGACTGAGGCTCCTTGATTGCTGGGCCAGGGCACGGGCGTCACAACATCTGTATTACGTACATGGGTTTCCTGTAGAAATACTACTTGAGCTTCATGTAACTGCAAGTATTTGAACATACTCCCCCTACTTAAAGGATTCAATCCATTATTAATAGATATTCATTTAAAAACAGACATTTATATAAGAGAGAGAGAAAACAAGTATAATGAAATCACATTTATGTACAGAACCTATAATATACTTTATAACAATAGGAAATCTTCAGCTATAGACAAAACTTTTGAAACAAATAAATAATGAACCTAATGACATAACCTTAAAACATTTGACCATGGAATAACATATTCCTAGTTTCTTAAAAAGAAAAACTACCTCTCAAACTTGCCGTTAGACTAACATTTAGCCCATACTTCTGATTCATGTTAATGTGTCTCATATTTTTAGTATGCATCATCTTAAAGCCATTCAGTGAGTTAATACAGGTGTTCAGAATCTTTATTATAAGTGACCAAACTGAAAATCTCTACAATCATCTTTTCCTGTACTTCACATTATCTCCCTAGTTTACTATAAGGAGGAAGTCAGTTGTTATTTTCATATTTATTAATTTAAAGGTCAGATGATTTTATATTTTTTCTAGTTTATTTACTATATATATATAAGGATGTTCACAGGATCATAAGTTCATAAAATTTTTGTGAGCTATTCCAAGCCCAACCATATTACTTCATGTGAGAATCAAACCCTGCACCTTGTGCCTATACGGTGAACATCTTTACCACTATGCCAACCTCCCACCCTTGGAGATATATTTATATCATTTAACTATATACATATTTACTTATTCTGATTTTTTTCTGTTTGTATACTATGTTTTGTACTACTGTTAGAATCAGTTCTACTTTTTCCTTAAATGTTATATCTAATAGTATCTGAACAATCATCTAAAAAATATTCCCTTTTAAGATTTAAATTTTCCATAATAAATTGTTCTGCAATATTAAGTCTTGTTAACATTAAAAAGAGACAATGGCAGAGAAACATCATCCTATTTTTTATCAAAAGTGTCATTCTATAGGATAGTCAATAAACTATTCTTTTGGTATACTGCAAGCATTCAGAACTATTTCATAAATGACAGTGGTTTAGAATGCAATTTGCTGTCTTTTGCTTATAGCCTAACTTGTACTCATTGGCATCTTAGCATATGATTCAAAATGTTATTACTTTTAGACAGGAAGTAGTAATCTGGACAGTTCTTAGAATTTTCATAAATCCCGCTATTATATTTAGGAATCTCATTTCACTGAAAGTTAACAATATAAAACCAAAAGTAGGTGGGGGGCTACACCCCCCACACTCCCCTAACTATATTATATACCAATTCCAGGGTCACACTACAATGGGAAGGGGGGCATATACGTTTTATTTGCCCGAAAGTACTTTCTTTCAGTGAAATGAGATTCAGCGAAATGAGCTTTCAGTAAATCAACCTAGATCCATTGCATTTTGTATTACATTTAACACATTACTCAACTATGCCAAGATATCAGAAAGTGAGCCACCTAACATAAGTTTCATCATAATGATTAACTTTTAATAAAATTAATAGTTTAACCTTTTAAACTCTAAATGAAAATAAGTGACTTTAGTTTCATATACAGCTAAAAGAATCAAACTAACATTTTAAAAGGGGAATTAGTAACCATTTGAAGTACAAAAAGAAAGAAATTAAGTACCTAGTAAAATAATTTTTAGCACCTGTTAATATTCAAGTACTTCTTTAAATTAATAAGAATTCATAACCATGAAATGCATTGATTTTCATTTGTCCTTCAGTTTTTTTTTACTGTTTTTGTCTTTTTTTAACCAACCATATCTTGCTGCATTTCTCTTAAATTCCAATCCATTTCTTCTGTTTTTTTTTTCTAGGATTTTATTTTTCTGCACAAGTCCAGTGCATCTTCCAAGGTGTTAAAAATCTTCTTTCCTTCTGGAAGGTGAATACTTATTTTTGCTGGAAACAAGATTTGTGCTTTAATCTTGTTTTTCGTTAAGCTTTTAACAAGTGGCACACATTTTTCTCTTCTCTTTGATATCACTAATACTGAGTAATAATTAGCCCATGCAGCTTTTAAGACTAAATCCTTATGAGTTGAGAAAAATCTTATGATCACTGATCTTAGTGAAGGTGTTTTTTTTTTTTTTATATATATAGATGAGTTAGAAAGTAATCTCTGTGCCCTTTCAATGCTAATGGAAAAAGCTTTGGGCCGGTTCAAAGTTTTAGGCAGCCAGGTATTAAGGAATTGGATCATACTGTCTCCCTCTTCTTTTTAGGAATCTTGTAAATCCTGATGTTATTCCTTCTAGATCTGTTCTCACATCTTCTATTTTTTCCAGGAATAAGCCGTTTTTTTCAGAAGAAATTCAGTGTTGTTCTCATTTTCAAGTAATCTTCCATCAAAATCAGACCTTGTCTCTTCTATACTAGAGATTTGTGATGATTGTTGTTTAAGGAATTCGTTCAGGACTTCAATTTGTTTTTATATTCCTCTTTAAAATTGTACATTTCGCTTTCTAATTTATCTATCTTTACAGATAACTCACTGATGTTACTTAGTATATCCTGTATGTCTTTTTTCATAGTACTGTGCTGTACACTGAGCCTAGAGTGGCTCATTCTGAGACCATTAGTTCTTTCTAGTCTTCTTGACAAGAAAAAGCAATTAAAATATTTGCTATTTTTTGTAGTAAATCTTTCAGCAGATGCTCAACTATAAATCCATCAAGTTTTGAAATGTTCTATTTGAATTTTTAGTAAAAATCTTGTCAGGGATGTTAAAATGAAGCAGAGCTAAAAAAAAGTAAAGTTGTGTACACTTACCATAAATGTAGATGTTCAAGTGTATTCACTGTTGCAGTCATCACATTTGGGTTATCTGCTTGCAGTAGCCCTCAGTCGGCTTGATTATCAAAGTCTTGGGTCCTGCGTCGGTTGCTGTCTCATCTTCCATGACGTCAGGAAGTCAGGGGTATAAAGCATGCAGCTGATGCCATTACATCAGTTTTTCTCGCCTCAGATGTCAGATGCTCCCTAATGGGAAGCAATTAAAATTTTATATACAAGGTTATACCTCCAACAAAAAAACAAATACACCAAAAAGCTTTTAAGCATAGTAAAGGAGAGTAAAGGTATAGCCAAGAGAAGTCAGGGGGCTGGAGGAAGGGTAACCAGGACTGCAACAGTGAATACACTCGAACATCTACATTTATGGTAAGTGTACACAACTGTACTATGTTCTTTGTATTTTACAGTTGCAGTCATCACATTTGGGTAGATTCCCAAAGCTAAGTATGGGAGGAGGAATTCAGATAGCATTAGGACCAGCTATAAGGCCCTGCAAGACTGCAGTGGCAAAGCCAACTCTGGATTTAGAGAACATTGGCAAATGTTAATGCTTGGTGAAAGTATGTACAGAACTCCAGGTAGCAGCTTCTAGGATGTCCCTGGTAGGGACACCTCTGAGAAAAGCAGTAGAAGTAGATGCAGCCCTCTTTGAATGGGGTCTAATACCCTGAGGGATAGGTTTTCCATGGTGCTTATAGCAGAAATGAATGCAATGGCCTATCCAATCAGAAATGGTTTGTTTTGAAATAGCCTTCCCCTCTGCCCCTGCAACAAATGCCACCAGCAGTTCAGATTTCCTTTGAAGTTTAGTCCTGTCCAAGTAAAATCTAAGTTGTCTGTGCACATCTAAAGAGTGCAGTATCCATTCCCCTTTATTCTGTGGATAAGAAAAGAAGGTTGGCAAATGAATGGACTGATTAACAGCCACACTGGATACCACCTTGGGCATAAAGGAGGGATTGGTCCTGAGGGATACCCCGTCCGCATGAAAGATGATGAAAGGCTCCACTGCCATAAGGGCCTGTAATTCAGATACCCTTCTTGCTGAAGTGATTGCTGAAAGGAAGGCTGCTTTCCAAGAAAGGGATTTTCAATCTGCACTTACAGCTGGCTCAAAAGGAGGGAGAGTGAGTTTTTCCAATACAACCTTAAGGTCCCAGGCTGGAGTAGGGGCTCTCCTGGGTGGTCTCAAATTTTTGGCCCCCCTGAGGAACTGCTTGAGCAGTGGATGAGAGAAGAGGGGTGGTTCTGTATTATAATGAGCTGAAATAGCTGAGGCGTGAATTTTGATGGAGGAAAAAGAAAGGCCCTTGTGAAGCATCTCAGTTAAGTATTGAAGAATCTGAGGTAAATTGGGTGTTGCTGTGCCAATCCCTTGAGTTTGGTTTCAGGCACAGAATCTTTTACATTTTTCAGCATAAGATTTTCTAGTACTAGGCCTCCTTGCCTCCAAAATGACATCCAACACTTGTTTACTGAGGGATGGTAACAGAGAGATTAGGTAATTAGCCAGGCTGCCAGGTTCAGGGTTTGAAGCTGAGGGTGCAGAATCTGGTTCTCCTGCTGAGACAACAGGGTAGGGGTCTAAGGCAGGTGCCATGGAGCCAGCAGTGACACACTGCGCAAGAGGGGGTACCAGTGTTGGCGTGGCCAGTCTGGTGCAATCAATATCGTCCTTGGTTTGTCCTGTTTGATCTTTAGTAGTACTTTGGAGAGGAGAGGCAGAGGAGGAGAGGTATAAACTGACAGATTTTTCCAGCTGAAGAACAGAGCATCCACTTTCCAAGCTTGTTTGTGGGGAGCCCTTGTGCAGAATTTGTCCAGCTGGTAATTTGGGGGGGGGGGGGCAAGCAGGTCTATATCTGGGCTCCCCCATTTGTTTATCAACATGTTGAAAGTCTTTGGTTCCAGTTTCCACTCGTGTGGGTCCATGAGATTTCTGCTTAGTTCTTCTGCCAGTGTATTTAGTTTTTCTGGCAGGAATTTAGCCTGAAGATGCACTTGGTAGCTCAAGACTGTGTTCCACAGAGCCATGGCTAGTCTGAAGAGGGGGTAAGAATGGGTACTCCCCTGCTTGTTTATGTACCACATAACAGTGGTGTTGTCCGTCTTTACCATTAATTGTCCTGGAAGAATGTGGTCCTTGAAGGCTGTCAGAGCATAGAGCATTCTGTACAGCTAACATTTCTTTTTGATTGATATGCAGGTGCATTTGTCTTGGGTTCCATTTGCCTCGAATGCACTTCCCTGCCAGGTGAGCCCCCCATGCATAGTCTGATGAGTCTGTTGTTAGGGTTTGGGCAGCAAGGGGTAGACTGAATGGTAGTCCCTTGTTGTGGTGGCAAGCCTCTGCCCACCAAAGGAACTCTAACCTCAGACAAGGTATGATAGGAATCATTGCTTCTAGATCCTGAGAATGTGTACACCATAGGCTTTATAGATACCACTGTAGCTTCCTCATATGCAGTCTTGCATATGGCATTAGTAGAATGCAGGAGGCCATGAACCCCAAGGTTTGCAGTATTTGCCTTGCTGTTAGCAGGGTTTTTGTGGCCATTAGTTTGAAGTAAATTGTCAAATTAATTTGTTTCTTTGGCGTGAGGAAAGTCATCTGGGAAGTTGTGTTCAAGCTTGCTCCCAGGAATATAATTTGTAGACAGGGTACCAAATGTTTATTTTTGTTTATGGTGTACCAAAGACAAGTTAGCACCTTTTGTACAAATGCCAGATGATTCAAAATATGTCCTGGCTTTCTGCCTGAAGTAGACAATCGTCCAGGTATGGGTATATTTGAATATTTCTTTGCCTGCAAAATGCAATGACTGGAGGTAGGCACTTTGTGAATAACCTGGGTGCAGTAGATAAGCCAAAGGGCAGTGCAGAGAACTGATAGTGCATGTAGCCTGCTTTGAAGCATATGTATCTTCGCAAGACTCCCTGATTGTGATGTGCAGGTAGGCTTCCTTTAAATTGAGTGTTGCCAACCAGGCATCTTTTCCTAGCATAGGAAGCAACTGGTGAAGAGTTAGCATCTTGAATTTTGGAATCACCAAAAAGGTGTTTAAGATAGACAGGTCCAGGATAGGACGCCATGAGTTGTCTTTTCTGGGTACCAGTAAAAGTCTTGCGTAGAAACCTTGTCCCTTTTCCTCTTCTGGTACAGTTTGAATAGCCTTTAAGCTTAAGAGCGAGAGTACTTGCTGTTGAGCCTCTGCCCACTGATTTAGGGGTAGATCTGGCCAACCGTTTGGGGTTGGTAACGTGTGAAAGTGAAATCTGTATCCTTGGGAAACTATATTTAAAACCCATTTGTCCTGGGTAATGAGTTCTCAGTTTTTTGTCTGCAGAGCAATCTTTCCCCCTAAAGGAGCAGTCGGTTGAGAAGTGCTTGGAAGTTTTAAAGTTAAGTCATTGAGACAGTTTACCATAGTGGGGAGTCTTATTACTCCCTGATTTGGAAGTGGGAGCCCCCCACTGCTTAGTCCTGGGCGTACCCTGGGACTGAAGCCTGGGTGTTCTGCTGGGTCTGGGTTTGGACTGAGAAGGCCTGGAAGAGGCAGGAAAGGACCAATGCCTACTAAATCTTGGAGGTTGTACTTGTAGGAAGTCTTTAACAGTTTGCATAGATTTATCTTTTTAAGAACAACTTCTGCTTTGTTGCCAAACAGATGGTCCTGATTTAAGGGAGCATCCAGTAATTTAGCTTTAACATGATCTGGCAAGGCTTGCTCCTTAAGCTAAGCATGCCTTCTAAGTACAGACCCAGTGACAGCAGCCCTGCAAGATGCCTCTAGTGAATCAAAACCACATTGCAAAGTATGTTTTCCAACCTGTTCAGCAGAATGCATTAAATCCTGTAAATCCTTATTTTCAGCACAGTCAGGAATCAACATCATTTTCTGTTTAAGCAATCCAATAATATGCTGTTGATATTTTAACATATGAAACTTGCAGTTTAAGGCCCTAATGGTCAAGGTTGCAGAAGTGTATACCTTCTTACGCCATCTATTCAGTTCCCTGGAGTCTCTATCAGAGGGTGTAGGATTTTTGGCAGTAGTAGCCTTAATGCCCTTGGGTCCCTGTGAAATGGTCTCAGAATCCGCAATAGGATTTTTAAAAAGGAACTTGTGAGATTCAGGAACCCTGTAATATCTATCAGGTTTTCTGGGAGCAGGAGGTAGAGAGTCAGGGGCCAAGCTAGATTCCGAAAAGGCATCATTAACAATGGCTAGTATAGGAGGGATAGCTAAGAAATCCCTAAGCCTCTTTTTAGAATCAGAATAATCCTGGCTTTTCAAACAAAATTGCTCCTAAGAGTATGCAAGGTTTCACCAAAAAAGAAATCCTCTGGGGGGGGGCAGAGGGAATACAGTCCTCTGCATCAGAATTCTCATAGGTAGATAAGGGTAAATCCTGGTCATCAGAGGAAACAGAAATTTCAGAATCCTGGTCAGAAATATCATAAGCAAAGTCCTAGGTCTCTTAGAGGGGGAAAGCTGGCTTCCCCTGATTAAAGTAATAAGGTCTTCAGCCATTCTTATCATTTGTTTTTTTAGGCATAGAGGCCTGACCATGTGGTCTGGGCGCCGGTTTTCTAGGCATGGTTCGAGTTTTAGGCCTTGAATAAGAAGATGGCATTGGTTTAATATGCATGGCAGTAGGCCTGAATACACCCTCAGAAGCCGGTGCCTGCACAGTGGCTCCAGACCCATCCAAGGTAGAGACATCCGCAGGTTCCACAGTTGAAGCATCTCGCAGCATACCGGACTCAGAACGGGTCTCAGTAGAGGCCTGCGAATCTGAAGTAGTGAGTATCGGGGGCTGCGAAAGCGTCTCACTGAGTACGGGTGAACTGGCGACTGGCTTAGGAGAAGCATCGTCGGCAGCTTTGGACCTAGGCAGCCTGTCTCTGTCTTTATCTTTGCGTTTTTTCGGAATGTCGGTAGTCAGATGGCTTACAGTAGACCTATCTGGATAATTGAACTGAGTACCAAAATACTTAGAAGCGTAAATATACCTACACCGAATAGTTTGTTGCTTAAATAAGGCACAAAACCGACAGTGAGGTACATCGTGGTCAGGGCCTAGGCAAGGAATACAGTACGAATGGAAAACTTTATGAGGTATTTGCTTTCCACAAGAAATACAATTATTGACTTTTACTGACATCAGATTAGAGCAAGAAAAGCTTTCCCCAATGGGGTAATTAGCTATAGTTGAAGACTTTGGTTCTGAAACTCGAAAACGAAAATTTCAGGAGTCGGCTGACCGACACTTGCGAACTGCTTCTGCTTCGGGCACCACACGGCAAGAAAGACTGATGTAATGGCGTCGGCTGCATGCTTTATACACCTGTCTACCTGACGTCACGGAAGATGAGACAGCAACTGATGCAGGACCCAAGACTTTGATAATCAGGCCGACTGAGGGCTACTGCAAGTAGATAACCCAAATGTGATGACTGCAACAGTGAAACATGAAGAACATCAGTGCTGTTAACTGCTCAACATCTTGACCACGTCCCGGTGTAAAGAACAATCTTCAACAGGTTTGTTACTTTTGGCAAGATTCCAGTCCAA
Organism: Protopterus annectens; assembly: GCF_019279795.1. NCBI lineage: Eukaryota > Metazoa > Chordata > Ceratodontiformes > Protopteridae > Protopterus > Protopterus annectens. Next base: position 353,225,886 of record NC_056730.1, on the reverse strand, counting down.
TATACTGGGCTTTGCCTAAAGTGGGTGGAATCCTGATTACAATGTTGATTTGCAACTGTGCTGGGTAAATCTCATTCTAGCATGGCAAATGTTGGCTATTATGCCAGGTATTAGTGCTCATGACTATAAATTCTTAAGGCCAAATGCCCCTCATATAGTATTGATAGGTAGGTGATAGCGTAGTAAACTTAAATCCCAACCTGTCATATATTAACTGGTTGCAGCAGTGTGGACCATGACAATGTTCCTTTATAAACTGGTTTGCAGTGGTGTGGATATTTTTCAAAGAGAACAAGTACAGCCTGCAAAACAATTTTGTCACCAGAAAGCATGTATACTATTGAACCCAAAAGGTAGGTATACCTCGCACAACAGTTATTTTTAGACAGAGCAATTAGAAAGTGGGTAAAATTAGTACTGCAGAGTACAAAACATGTTAGTGTCTCATCTGACTAAAGAATGCAAACTAAAGGAAATCAAAACTTTTAGTTATGTACTTACCATAACTTCGGATGTATGGGATCCATCTCACCTACATTCATAACTGATGGCTCGGAGCCGATCCATCGGCTCCGACTCAGCCAACTAGTACACTAGAACGAAGTCTCTTATTGGCTGGGCTACCCTCTATCCCAGGATGCACCACACCTACTTCCCCAGACCTTGTTTGTTCGCTTTCATACTAACATGCAAACACAGAAAAAATAGTAGTTACTACAACCAACTAAAGTTCTTCAAGAGAAGATCTCCAAATGTAACTACATTTCCTCTAAATCCCAATGGAAGGGGGAAGGAGGGTGGAGTGCTGTATGAATGTGAGATGGATCCCATACATCCGTTATGGTAAGTACATAACTAAAAGATGTAATGGGATCCTATCTCGCCTACATTCATAACTGATGGGACAGCGTCCCTAGCACCTAAATCCCGGGTGGCTCATTGGAAAACACTCCTGAGAACTGTGGAACCAAAGGAAGCCCTGCCTCGAGAAACCACATCTAGTTTGTAATGAGAAATGAAAGTGTGCGGAGAAGTCCAGGTAGCTACAGCACAAATATCATCTATTGATAATTTGGAGTGAAAAGCTACAGAAGTAGCCATTGCCCTGGTAGAATGAGCCCTGACTGGAAAGGGAAGCTCTTTGTTAGCCTGAGAATAAATGAAAGAGATGCAATCTTTAATCCATTTAGCTATGGAAGTTTTAGCTACTGGTTGACCCAATTTGTTTATTGCAAAGGAAACAAACAGTTGATTCGATTTCCGCGTCTGAGCGGTTCTATTCAAATAAAAACGCAGTTGTCTATGGACGTCCAACTGATGAAAATATATTCTGCTATAAGAAAACTCGGGAAAAATACAGGAGCTCTAGAGTCTGTTGAATACAGAAAGAAGAAGCTACCTTTGGTAAAAGGAGGGATTTAATTTCAGGGACACTCTATGTTTGTGAAATATCAAATAAGGAGGATCAGAACAAAGAGCTTGAAGTTCTGAAACCCGCCTGGCAGTTATGGCCACTAAAAGGCGGTTTTCCAGGACAGAAATTTCAAATCGCAGGTAGCAGCTGGTTCAAAAGGGCGGCAGTTAAGGCAGCAAGAACCAAATTTAGGTCCCAAGGGAGAACAGGGTGAGATATTGGGGCCTAAGGAGCCATGCTCCTTTAAGGAAAGACTTGCAAAGTTTGAGACATTAATGAAGGTTCAAAGAAGCATGAAAATTAGAGATAGCCGCTAGTTGAACTTTAATCGGAAACTGAAGAGCCCAATTGAAAAAGAGAGGCCAAGAAATTCAAAACCTCCGATACTGGGGCAGTAAGGGGTCTATACCTCGTTGCTGAGCCCAGAAGGCGAACCTTTCCATTTGCTAGAATACAGTTTGACAGTGGAAGGTTTGTGAGAGGAAGACAATATGTGGATCACCTCGGAGAGAGGGAATTGTCTCGGACTAAGGATGGAAGCGGAGTAACCATGCCGCCAACCTCAAGGACCTGAGAGATGGGTGAGACTGTCCTGACTGATGAGTCAACAGGTCCGCACGGGTCCAAAAACCATGGACCTTCTACCGCATACCTCTGAAGGAAGGGAAACCAAACCTGACGAGGCCAGTGCGGGGCAATCAAAATCATTTCGCTCTCCAGGTAAATCGCCTTCTGTATCACCCTCGGCAGGAGGGGAACCGGAGGGAAGGCATAAAGAAGACCGGGGGGCCAAATGTGGGTCAGAGCGTCCCTGGGAATCTGTCCCTGAGAGGGGATCAGAGTGAAGAACTCTCTGCACTTCGCACTGTGGGGGCTGGCAAACAAGTCGCAGCAAGGGAGACTCCATTTGGCGAAGATTTTTGCAGCCACTCTGTGGTTGAGGGACCACTCGTGGGGTAACAGAATGGTCCTGCTTAGTCTGTCCGCAATCACATTGGATTTCCCCGGTATGTGCGTTGCCATTAGAAAGCGGTTGGTAGCTACCGCCCAGTGCCAAAGTCTCATGGCTTCTCTGCACAGTGGGTATGACTTGCTTCCACCTTGCTTGTTTATATACCAAACCACCGACATGTTGTCGGATAGGATAGCAATCGGACCTTGCGGGAGAGCGTGATGGAGAGCTTGTAGTACCAAGAGTACCGCTCTCATCTCCAGGATATTGATATGCAAATGCGCTTCCTGGAGTTGCCATGTGCCTTGGACCGACCTGTCCAGGTAATGACCCCCCCCACCCTACCTGGGAGGCGTCCGTGGTCACAGTGGCAACGGGGGATTGAGGAATAAAGGGTCGCCCCTGGTCGAGATTGGATCGGAGGAGCCACCAACGCACATCCCGACGGCAACTCTCCGTGATCATGACTAAGTGGTTTAAGGGGAGTTCCTGATAGGACCATTGAACCGACAGAAGCCATTGCAGAATTCGCATGTGGAGTCTGGCTAAGGGGACTAGGTGGTTGATGCCATCGAGCCCAACACTTGTAGGATCAGATGGGCCGGAGCTCTTGAAAGGGGGAGGCAGGATCTGACTTGGTTTTGCAAAACTTGAATTCTTGCTGCCGGTAAGAAGGCGCGCATCCTTTTTGTATCTAATTCTGTGCCTATAAAAATAATACGCTGAGATGGCTGTAGTACAGATTTTTGCCAACTGAACGTAATTCCCAAGAAACGGCCCAAGGTGACTGCGGCCATGAGTGCCTGAAATAGTAGATGCTTGGAGGTGGCAGTAAGGAGCCAGTCGTCTAGATAAGGAAACACTTGGAATCCTAGACTTCTCAGGTGAGCAGTCACCACTGCCAGACATTTGGTGAACACCCTGGGGGCTGTGGTGAGACCAAAGGGCAGTGCTTGGAACTGGAAATGACTGTCTCCCAGGCGGAAGCGTAAATGTCTCCTGGACTCTTGACCTATCAGAATGTGATAGTAAGCGTCCTGGAGATCTATGGAGCACATCCATGCATCCTTCTCCAACAGTGGGAGAATGGATTGAAGGGTGACCATTCGGAATTTAGACTTTTTCACAAAACGATTCAATGAACTGAGGTCCAAAATGGGCCTGAAGTCCCCTGTCTTTTTTGGCACCAAAAATAATCTTGAGTAAGTTCCTGATCCGATCTGGTCGGTGGGGACAGGCTGGATGACTCCTTTTTCTAGCAGCTTTGAAACCTCTATTGCTGCCTGATCCCGCTGACTGGGTGGCACGTCCGGGATTTCCCTTAAGGGAACGGGGGGCTTGATGAAGGGAATGAGATAGCCTCCGTTATAACCGGAGCACCCACTGATCGCTGGTTATAGCTTCCCAAGCTTGTGGGTGTTCCATAAGCGACCCCGACTGGCTCCGGAGCTGCACAGTCGGGCAACAACTCAGGGACGTTGAGTGTAGGAAGAACCACGAAGGAATCGCGGTCTCCAGAGTTACGGGGCCTCTGCCGCCTCTGGGCTGACGTCTTCCTGAATTCCCCTGCCTCTGGAGGGGATCACTGGGTGGAGTAGGGAAAGACCTCTGAGTTTTCTGAACCACATTTTCCCTCCTCTCTGGGCCTTGGGGTAAGGCCTAGAGGAGCGGAAAAGCGGGCCCCAACGGCAGTCAAGGTCTTGCCCTGCTGCTCGCATCGAGTCAGTGTGTCCTTCACCTTGGGTCCAAACAAAGATGACCCATCAAAGGCGCGAAGGAAGACTTGAAGGCCTCCGCAAATGAACACAAAGCGTAACCAGGCGTGTCTCCTCAGGGCAACGCCTGTTCCACTCTACTCGCCTTCGCCGCTGAAATGAGCCTCATGGACGAGTTTACGATGGAAAATAAGGTAGTCATCTGGGTGCCAACAGTGTGGGCTAGTGCCTCAGGTAGATTACCAGTGAGGGAGTCACTTAGCTCTTTAAGGAGGTCCCTTTGGAGCCTGGTAAAATGACATAAGTAATTCAGCGACCGTAAAGTAAAGGCCGCTGAAGAAAGGGTACGCTTCCCGTACCTATCCATGCTCCTGGAATCCTTATTAGGAGGGTGGATAGACGTTGAAGCCTCTGCCATGTCCTGCTGTGTGGCAGATGCCACCACCATAGCATCTACGGGAACTCCTTTAGTCAAAAATTCCTTCTGGGGGGGGGCTGAAAGAAATTTATTAGGTCTTGCAGGCACCGGTTCCACAGAATCAGGGTGTTCCCAAGCCCTTCGAGAAACCAAATCAAGGAGTTCATCGAAGGGCGGAGACACCCAGGAGGTGGAGGGCTGGGCCCCGAAGGCCTTGAGGAAGACTGACTCCTCAGCGGAAGGGGTTTTGGCCTGCCAATCTCCTCTCTGTCTCAGAATCTCAAGAATATCTGAGAAAGAGACATCATCCGAAGATGATTTAGGGGACCCTTCCGTCATCGAGGTCAGTGTCCGATGTGACAGACTCATCTTGGGAGTCCACGTGCTTCCTCTTGCACAATTTTTTCCATGGGGGCTCATCCGAAGCAGTTTCGGATGGACCCCCCGGAAGAAGGGAACCCCCGATGGGGGTATCCTCAGGCCCTGGGGCCCCGCTGCCATGGGACTGCAATACGGCAGAAGCACCAGTCTCCAGGTCTAGGGACGGTGAGGTGGAAGCCTGCTGAGCCGGCAAGGACATGGCCAGCGCGCTCCTCATGGCCTCAAAGGCCGGACCTCCAGACTCCATGGAGATCACTGGCCGAGAGGCCACGACGGCACTAGGGATTCCGCAGCCGATGCTCGAGGGGAAGACTAGGTACGAGGCACCCAGTCCCAAGATGTTCCCCGGCCCGGCTGAGGAAGTCCCAGTACCAAACCCTGAACCCGAGGACAGGGTAGGAACAATAGTCGGTGCCGATAGACCTCGAAGGGTCTCGGTTCGACCGTGGCTCCGCCTTGCTCCACCATCACCGACTCCAACAGCTCCGAGGAGGTTGGAGGAGGAATCGAGTGTTTCGGAGAGGGGATCGGCTCCGAAGCCAACTGGGCCGGAGCCGAGACCATTTGAGCAAAAACTGGAGACTGGAAAAGCCTCTGAATAACCCTATCCAAATCCGAATCCGACAGTTTTGAGGATTTAGAGGAGGTAGACAAGGGTCGAGACGACTTTCCTCTCGGCTCCGACAATGTAGGGGATCGGCTCCGAAAAGGCTCCAACACTATCGGCGCCGGATCCGGCACAGCATGAACATCGATCGGCGCCGAAGGAGCCTTCTTCGGTGCCGAGGGGGAGGAGTCTGAGCTGCACACCTCAACCGGCTCCGAAACCATCGGAACCGATGGAGGTGATTCGCCTCTCGATACTCCAACCTGTGGCTCCGAAACTAATGGAGCCGAGGAAAGAGGCATCGAGGCAGACCCTTCGACCCTCGGCCCCGAAGTCAGTGGAGCCGAGGAAGAAGAGGTCGACCTATGCTTCTTAGCAGTCGGTTCCGACGGACTTGTCGGAGCCGACAACCTTTTCTTTTTAGAGGCAGTAGGAGAAGAATCCAAGGCTTCCTCAAAAGAGGGCTTAATAAGACCCTTCAAGATAAATTTATTTTTTCGCTCTTGAAGAACCCTAGAGGAAAAAGCATGACACACACTACATGTCTCCTGTAAATGTTTAGGTCCTAAACAATACAAACATATAGAGTGACTGTCCGTAACAGACATTTTGTAATTGCACCTAGTGCATTTTTTGAACCCTGATTTTTGCTCTTTGGACATGTCTGTCAGGATATAAAGCAGTGTCGAAATACCAAAAACTTAGCGCCAAATTGTAGAGCACGAGAAAAAAAGATGGCATGAGCTCTCCAGAGAGAGATTTACCTCACAAGAGAAAACACAGTAAGAACACAACAACAACAACGACGGGCAAAGGCCCTCTAACTTAAACGGGCTTTTGCCCGGAGAAAACAATAACACAGACTTCAATAAGAAGGGCAAAGGCCCTCTAACTTAAACGGGCCTTGCCTGACAGCGATATACAAGTATCAGAGTAATCAATCACTCACACACAATAATGTACAAAATACCAAAAATACACAAAAATAGCCGTTAAAACAGCTGTTGTATTAATTTCTGAAGAAACCCCAAGGTCAAAGACCAGTAAAAGGTAAAAAAAGAAAACACTTAGCTCCAGCCAAGTCGAGACCACGTCCAGCTTGTAAAGCGGCAAACGAGATCTGGGGAAGTAGGTGTGGTGCATCCTGGGATAGAGGGTAGCCCAGCCAATAAGAGACTTTGTTCTAGTGTACTAGTTGGCCGAGTCGGAGCCGAGCCATCAGTTATGAATGTAGGCGAGATAGGATCCCATTACATCTGCTGGTACGACCAAGGATAAAATGAAAACTACCTTGGGTACAGCAAACATTCAGTTCACTGAACCTGCAGACAGTCTAGAGATAAATTGTGAATGCACAGAATGCATGGCAGTCTGAACTAATAAAAATGAAGCTGTGCTGGAAGTGAGTTAGTTCAAATCAGAGAGAATGATGTAGCTTGAATTGTCAAGAGAGAGCGAGGAAGAAGAGACAGAAAGGGACCAACAGCAGACAGAATCTGAAGGTGCAAAGGAGGAATAAATCATCAAAATGAGCACACAAGAAGGAGAAGCAATATTTGCATGAAAGAATATTACACTCCACTAAGCACAAGTCAGTGAATGGGGTGAACACAAATCCCTTGATGCCAAAATCAGTGCTAAACTGTTTCTTTAGTAAAAACAGGAGAAGATTTTAATAACTTTAGTTACACATTTGAACATGTGTGTAATCAACACTAAAATGACCTGGGTGAGGTTTTGAATTCTCTGTGCATGTATAAGGCAACAATAAATGCATGCTTTCTCAAAAAGTGTCTGACTCTGATAGGATGGATTATTGTAAAGTTAAAAATGTGCTTCTTCAATGTTTACTCCTGAAGCTTACAAAAAAAAAATCAATAGAGAACAAAATAAGAAATTCAGAAGACCTCATCAGTAATTCATCAGTAATTTCACTGCATAAACAGGCACTTTCAGAGGTAAATGCGTGGATGTCAAATTACAAATGTCGGGACGTCTTACAATAACAGCTCACTCAGAACTTTGCCTGAGGACATAAGAACATTAATGGATCAGAAGTGTAACACTGCTAGGGCAAGGGCCAAAAGGAACACCTTTGACTGGCAGAACACAACTGCTTAAGAGGGTTTTACCAAGCATTCCATATAGGTATAGGTTATGGAGGGCAGTCAAAACATTCACATCAGACCTCACACAAAGGTATAAATTACTGGCTCCAGTACATTAAAAGTCTTGCGTTAGATGCTTCCATTGTACCCAAATGTTCACAGATAGGTTCATAGGTTGATACTAGGCTATCTGCCCTAGGGCATTTATAAGCCTAGCCAGAGTATGTTTGGCTTACACCACCCTTTTAGATTAGTTGACTGTGCCTCTGTATAGTAGGTCACAGAAGGTAGCCCTTTTAAGGTTTGTTTACTGTACCTCTGTCAAGCAGCGACACAGAAGAGATCCCAGGGGTAAACGTACGATCTCCCATCCATTCGTCAAGATTTCTCTTGAAGAGGGTCAGTGAGGGGCTCTGCCCGACATGGATTGGGATTTTGTTCCAGAGTGAGGGGAGCCTCTGGGATATGAATCTGTCCCTCCAGCATGTCCTATTTATTTCTGTGCTGAGGTTCAGGTCCCTGGAGTGTGTAGCTCTAAGGGATTTAGATTTCCTGAGGTGAAGCATGTCCATTAATTCTGGGTTGGACATGGCTTTATACATCAGACACAGATCGCCTCTGAGTAGGCGGTACGCAACTGAGTACAGCTGGAGTTTCTTTAGCCGAACTGCATAGGGCATCTGTTTGAGCCCCTTGATCCTCTTGGTGAGATACTTTTGGGGTCTTTCCAGTTACTGAAGGTGTCTGGTAAGGTACATCCCAAACGGGGCACTGTACTCAATTATGGGCCTGATAAGTGATGAGTAGAGGGGCACAATGACCTCTCTTGATCTAGATGTGAACCCTTTCATGATAAGGTGGGCTATATAGGTCTTTCTAACCACTTTGGCAACGTGATTGTCAAAGGAGAGATTGCTATCTACTTGGGCCCCCAAGTCCCTAATTACTTCTTCAGTACTTAATGGATTACCACCTATGTGGTAATTTGTGGGCACTTTGTTTTTTCCAAAGGGGATGACTATGCACTTTTTGGCATTTAGCTTTAGGCCATGGCTCTGGCACCAGTTATCCATCTCTGTGAGACCCTTTTGGAGGATGCTTGTGTCAGTCGAAGAGTCGATTATAGCACCCAGTTTGCAGTCATCTGCGAACTTGGTCAGCCATAGTCCACCCGTGTTAGCCTGTACCTCAGAGAAATATATACCGAACAAGAGAGGTCCCAGGACTGAGCCTTGTGGGACACCACTTGTAACTGGCTTAGAGTCTGACATGGCACTGCTATTCTGACCATGTGGGTTCTATCCCTGAGCCAGTTTGCAACCCATCTTGTGACATAGGGGTTAATATTTAAGCTGGTGAGCTTATTTATGATGCCCGAGTGGGGTATTGTGTCAAAGGTCTTTGCGAGGTCCAGGTAGGCTGTGTGGACTACCTTCCCTTCATCTATGGCTTTGGTAACTGTTTCAACGAAGTCGACCAGGTTCAAGAGGCAAGATCTGCCCTTAACGAAGCCGAATTGGGTAGGATCCAGTGTCTGGAGGTTCCCAATGTCTTTGTTTATGATTTCCATGATGATACGTTCCATAGCTTTGCAGACCAGGCTAGTCAGGCTTATAGGGCGATAGTTTCCGGGGTCTGTTGTGGCACCACCTTTGTAGAGTGGGACCACTGTTGCTGTACGTCATTCCTTGGGAACATAACCTGTAGTAAGGCTGAGACTGAACAGTGACTTTATATGAGGGTTTAGTTCTTCTTGGAGCTCGTGTAAGACGCAGCCCGGGACACCGTCTGGTCCCACTGATGCTGTGTTTTTAGCTTTGGAGAGGGCAGCTCTCATCTGTGCATCTGTGATCTCAGGAAGGCTACACTCTGTTAGGATAGACATTTGCTCTTTTGGGGGGGAAGGGAAGGAGAAGTTTGCACTGAACCTTTCTGCCAGGATGTTGGCAATGTCTGTGGGTTCAGTGAATTTTTTGTCATTTTGCACTAACTCAGAGCATATCTGAGAGTTGCCTCCCAGGTTTCTGACATAACTAAAGAAGGCCTTGTGATTATCTTTAGTGTCTTGTGCAATTTTTCTTTCAAAGCTGGCCTTAGATTTTATGAGGGATCGTAGTTTCTTGCTAGTACTGATCAGTGATGCCTTCCCTTTTTGGGATTTTGTTCTGTTATGTAGTAGCTGTTTCCTTCTGTTGTATAGCTTATTTATGGCCGGGGTCCACCAGACAGGTCTCCTACCTTTGGAGGAGTGAGTCTTGGTTTTATTTGGGATAGCATGCTCCAAGCATTCCTGTAGGTGTCCATAGAATGCTTTTGTGAAGGATTCTGCATTTTGGGCCGTATTGTCCACTGGCCCGGGGGCTTTGAAGGATTCCACCTCAGTTTTGAGAAGTGTGAAGTTTGCTTTTGAGAAGTTCTTCACCATGGTTTCCTTGGCTAGGGGTGGGGACAGAGTATGGATGTCCAGTGAGATTTGTTTATGGTCTGATCTTACCAATGAGGGGTATACCTCTGGTGTGGAACATAGAGGCCCCATGTTGGTGATGACCAGATCCAGTATGTTTTCCCCTCTTGTGGGAGTGGTGACCAGTTGTTCCATAGCATTTGAGTTTATAAATTCTAGGAACCGTTGGGCGAGGGTGTTTGGGCTTGAGTAGTTTTCCCAATCGATGTTTGAGTAGTTGAAGTCACCCAATATAACAATGTTTGGAGAGACCTTCATATTCTCCAGTGTTCTCAGGAAAACTGAGTGAGGTTCCTGTGTTTGGGAGGGTGGTCTGTAGCAGGCTACAAACTGAAAGGCAGTTTTGCCCACTGTTAGTTGCACATGGATGGTCTCCGAAGCTTCGTGCAGTGCCACTAGCCTGGAGGTGTGGGTATCTTTGATTAATATGGATATTCCCCCTCCTTTTGTGGTTCGGTCCGAGTTTTGGGGCCGGAAAGCATGGTATGAAGTATAGCCTGGTAGTGCTGGGGTGCTCTCGGGAGCCTTGAACCAGGTTTCTGTTACTTCACAGATATCAATATTCTCCATACTGAGGAGAGTCTCGAGTGCGTGCATCTTGAGGTTTAGACTTCTGGCATTGAGTAGCATTACCCTTAGTTTTTTTTTTTTTTTGTGTTGTCTATGGGGGTGGGTTTGTCTTTTGAGCATTGCCTAAAAAAGGCACTATGGGGGAGGCAAGAGCCTTAGCCAGTATTCGAAAACCCAGGGGTGACAGGTGCAAGCCGTCCCTAGCGAAGCAACGTGGCTTGTCGAGCATGTCATCCTAGGCTGACAGACACTGGATCCCCTTTGAATGACACCAATACTTTAGCCAATTGTTAAAATTGATCATTTTGTCTTTATACTGTGGCATCATTCTTGGTGAAGGTAAGATGCTACTCAAGGTCAGGGTCATACCGGCCTGGGCTACATGATCAAAGAGCTCCTGTACGTCTTTTTTCATGTAGTCCAGGGAGGTACGTCTCAGGTCATTCACACCAGCATGGACAACGACGGAGTCATACTTGTACTTGCTTTGGATTGACCCGAGTGCTTGTGTTATGTGGCAGATCCTGGCACCCGACAGGCAGCATACAGTGACCTTCTCCTTGTTCAGCCTGGTGAGTAGGACGTCAGTGTGTCTGACAATAGAGTCACCTATTACAAGGGTATTAGGTGTGTTGTTTAGCCTTAAGGGCTGTGACTGTGTGGCACACTGACTTTGTGAGCTATGTGCTATGTGGATATTGTTTTGTGGTAAGTGTTGCTTGGATGTCTGCTTTGGAGGTCTCTGCAGCTTAGGCAGATTTTTATTTAGAGCATCTAAGTATGTTTTTGTGTGTTTATGTGTTTGGTTTGCTGATGCGATAGGTCTATGTGAGACTGGATTTGTGGTGTGTGTGGTTACCTTCTCCTCCTGACAGGCTGTGCCAGTACTGGGTTGAGAGAGCTTAGCCTCCAGTTTGGCTATATAGTTGCATCTCTCACATATATTTGAGCTTGTTGGGAGGAGAAGAGGATGGTCTGTATACTTAAGGCAGTTGTAACACTGCCTCAAGATTCCCAGATTCACCAGCTGGACTGGAGATTAAACTCGAAACTGACCTTTTGACATGCCTGAATAATATAGGGAACTACTTACTGACTTGATCAGAAAGAACCAATAGGGAGCAAGTGCTTTGAAGGAGTATAGGAGGATGTAGTGCTTTAGTTTGTGTTTACCTATGAGACTACTTATACGAGCAAGTGCAGGGTTTTAGAATGAGAATAGAGTGCATAATTTGAGATTTAGAGCAGTTCTAAGGGAAAAAGTGAAGAGTACACTTTGTGGAGCCAGGAATAGTTTAAGCTTGTTTAAGCGACGCTGCTCTGTGCGCAAGACCGCACTAAAAGAAGGTTGTAGGGTTTTAAGAGATAGAGATCAAGGAGTTTAGAATTGACCCAAAATGGTCAATAAAACTACAGCTTCTAGGCAGTAACCACTCCTACAGGGACAGGCAGGCTGTTCAGTGTTAACCACTGCCACTGGTGAACACAGAGACTTCCCTTTAGTCCAAGCAAGCACTGGCCTCCAAGAAACTTACAAACAGTTCAGAACAGCAAATCTGTAACTGAACTTTCTTAAATTTCAGAAAGTGGGGAAAAAAGCAAGATTTTCTTTTTTTTTTTCTTTTTTGTTTTAGTTTAAATGTAGCAGAGATACACAAGTAGCAAAATAATCACAACAGTGCAATAAATGACCCCACACTTGAGTGCTAGGCCAACATCAGGTAAAATGCAGTTTTAAGAGAAAAAAACGATTTTAAATTAAGTGCAACACAGAAAATGCAGTAAACAGGCTCTAGAGGTGTTCTAAATACTGTTTCTAATACAGATATAAACTTTAGCAAGCTGGAAAACTCCGAAAAGTAGGCGGCAAAGCAGTAATTCTTAACAAAAAAGCAGAAGAAAATACTTAAAATCTCAAAAGTGGCTCCTTTCTCCTCTCAGCGTTTTCTCCCCTTGGTAGGTGCTTCAGCAACAACTAACAAGCCTGGAAAGATGACAAAACCACGAGGCAGCAGGGTTTTAAGAGACAGAGATCAAGGAGTTTAGAATTAACCCAAAATGGCCAATAAAACTACAGCTTCTAGGCAGTAACCACTCCTACAGGGACAGGCAGGCTGTTCAGTGTTAACCACTGCCACTGGTGAACACAGAGACTTTCCTTTAGTCCAAGCAAGCACTGGCCTCCAAGAAACTTACAGTTCAGAACAGCAAATCTGTAACTGAACTTTCTTAAATTTCAGAAAGTGGGAAAAAAGCAAGATTTTTTTTTTTCTTTTTTGTTTTAGTTTAAAGGTAGCAGAGATACACAAGTAGCAAAATAATCACAACAGTGCAATAAATGACCCCACACTTGAATGCTAGGCCAAAGTCAGGTAAAATGCAGTTTTAAGAGAAAAAACAATTTTAAATTAAGTGCAACACAGGAAATGCAGTAAACAGGCTCTAGATGTGTTCTAAATACTATTTCTAATACAGATATAAACTTTAGCAAGCTGGAAAACACCGAAAAGTAGGCGGCAAAGCAGTAATTCTGAACAAAAAAGCAGAAGAAACAAAACATACATAAAGATGTTAACAAAGGTAGCACCACTGTAGTGGTGAGCTGTCCTTATAGCAGTTCTACATTATCACAAGAGCTTCTAACACTGTCCAGGTACAAGGTAAAAAAGCAACTGCTATAAAGGACACTGCATCGAATATAAACTAAAGTTATGTACTTACCATAATGATACCATCTGTGTTGTTGGCTTCTGTCCAGCTCAACCTGTGGGTTATCAGATCTGACTTGGGTCTGAGATCAGCCATTTCCAAGGGCTTCAGCTCCCAAGCTCTGCCTCATCTACACATGGTACCTTGCTCGCTGCAGTTACCACAGATCAAGTTTTCCCCTCTATAAAAAATTCCAAGTGTTAACTCTAAGATTATACACAGAGAACCCCAAAAGGAAGACAGGAAGAGAAATGCTTCAACAACTTGGTCGTGCAATGTCCAGGAGAAAATCAGTACGGGGGCAAGGTGGGAGGTAAAGTATAACCAGACGAAAACAGACAACACAGAATTATTGGTGTTGTACATGACTTTCATAACTGATGCTGTCTTTTCTGCCTGGGTTCAACATGTGAGACAGAGCTCTCAGCCACATTTCACCCCAGTGAGGTACTACGAGAACACATTCCATAAAACAGTGGAAACAAAGGAGGATCTGGACTTTGACTGAATATCCAACTTGTAGTGAGACACAAAGGTATGTGAATCCACCCATGTAGCAAAGCAGAAATGTTATCCATAGCAGTTCTCTAGAAGAAAGCTGTGGAGGCAGCCATAACTCTAGTAGTGTGACCCTTTGGTTTGCAAGGTAAACCAAAGCATTTCCTTTCAAACTATAGTCTAATGAAATGCAATCAGAAAGCCACTTGGATAAAGTGGGCTTAGATACTGGCTTCCCTAGCTAGGCCTTTAAAAAGGAAACAAACAGCTGTTTAGACTTCTTGAAGGACTTTGTTCAGTCTAAATAAAACCTCAGTTCCCTGTGAACATCAAGCCAAGGCAGTAAATATTTTCCTTTATTTGAAAAGGTGGGGAAAAACACTGGTAAGTGAATGGCCTGATTTAAGGTGGTTTCCAAATCCACCTTAAGCAGAAAAGCATGATCCATTCTGAGAAATACCCTGTCTTTGTGAAAGACCAGATATGTATTCATAGAGGATAAAGCCTGCAGCTCTGACACACACCTGACTGAAGTAACAGTCACCAGAAAGAGAGTCTTCCAAGATAACAACTTCAAGAAAACTGTCTCAGAAGGCTTAAGAGGAGGTGCAGCAAGAACATGAAACATAAAGGTAAGTCCCAAGATGGGACAAGTTTCTGGACAGGGGGTTGCAACAAGAAAGTTCCCTTGAAATCTTCAAAGCTGCCTCAGGAGTACTATCTTTGCCAAAGTGAAAGTTGGAAATAGCAGCAAACTGCGCTTTAGCAGTGAAATAACTAGATCCCGAATAATAAGGGGCAACAAGGAAATCAAGAATATTTTTATTTATTTATTTATTTTTATTTGTCATTAAATAACTGAGAAAATCTGACTGAGCCAATGGCCCATTTTCAGCAGAGGTCCAGGAAGAAAAGCTCCACAACAGATTCACAAAACATTTAAACTGTAGTTGATGAGTATGAATAACCTCCAAAGGCATTGAAATGGGATCCAGACCTTTAGAAGCCACCCAAAAAGCAAAGTGCTCCACTTGCTAGTGTAGACTTTGAGTAGATGACTTCTGTGATGCAGGCAAAATGTGAACCACTCTCTCTAAAAGCTTGGGCTCTCTGGCCATGAAGAGAACTGGAGAAACTAAGCAGTTAATTTGAGAATCTATAGGTAGGGCAGGTCCAAGCCTGCAGAGTGAGAGATCAGATCCAGAATGGGATCCAGCACTCTAGGGGAGTACTTAGAAGAGGCCACAGAAAAGGGAAGCACTCCTGACGGGGACAAAAAGGAACAAAGAGCATCACAGCTGTTCTGCAATGGGCAGCTTTTGGGTTAAGCTTTATCAAAGGAGTATGAGGATCAGCATACGGGAGAGATTTCTAGGTGACTGTGGTAGAACTAAGGCATAATAACTGTTGCACTTGGTGCCCCAGTGCTGAAAGGGACCACTCGTGAGGAAGAAGGATGTTCCTGCTCAGACTGTCTGCTAACATGTGGGATTTCACTGGTATGTGCATTTATACCAGAAACCCTTGAGGTGAAACTGTCCACTGCCAAACCCTAATGGCCTCCCGACAGAAAGGGTAAGACCAGATTCCCCTGTATGTTCATATACCAAACCATTGACATACTGCCAGTATACTCTGAAATCACCCTTGAATAAAATCCTAAAAAGCCTGCATTGCAAGGAGGACTGCCTTCATCTCCAAGGCAATGATGTGAAAACTGGCCTCGAGTGTGGACCAAGTCCCATGGACGGTCTTCCTTTCGAAGACTTCCCCACCTGAGAATGGAAGTGTCTGTTGTGGCCATGTCCAGGGGGCAGGAAGAACAAAAGGTCTCCCGACCATCACCAGAGGAGACGCCAACCATTTAACTTTGATACAAATGCAAACTGCCGGGAACCAAAGGTCTACTGCAGCAAATAACAAAGAAATTAAAAACTAACCACGTAGATCATCAGGCTGAAATAAAAACGCACACTTTTATTACAACTATGTTAGCGTTTTTGGGAAAACCCTTCTTCAGACATAAAAAGCATTTCACCAAACCAAGTTAAATACATACATACAACCTATCAGCATACAAAAATAATTAAGGCTGATAAATTAAGTGTTAGGTCTACGCCTACTCAGAACAGGTTTTAAAGGTACCAATCCATTTAATCCCGGATGTCTATCTGTCCCCATTTTACCATCCATCTCACTTCACTTCTTGTTGTACACCAACCTGAGACCATCCCCTACTAGATCACTCAGCCCATCACCCACTTTCAAAATCTTCCAATTATTTCTTATAACATCACATATGTGTTTATTATTACTTCCATAGGTCATATACACATGTACCTTACACTTGTTATTGTAACTATACTGTTTCCCACTCCCGTGCATCTTCCCCCTCATCCTATTTTGTACCCCTTGTGAGGAGAACCAGGGCGCTCCCTTAGACTCCCTCAGCTGTGACACTTCATAAATCCCTTGTTTTATCTCGCTACTCTTATAACCCTTAGATTTAAGTCTAGGGCTGAAGACTAAGGTAAATTTGTATATGACTTATAGAAGTAATAATAAAGAGATATGTGATGTTACAAGAAATAATTGGAAGATATTGAAAGTGGATGATGGGCTGAGTGATCTAGTAGGGGATGGTCCCAGGTTTGTGTATAAGAACAAGAACTTGAAGCAAATTTTATGCGATAGGGACACATTCATGGGTATTAAAAGTCAAACATCTGATGGTATGAAGAAGGGGACCTACCCATGCTACAGATGTAAAGCCTGTACTTTGATAAGTAAGGAACAGATATTTATACATCCGGTCACTGGTAAAGTATACTGTCCTGATTTATTTGTCAACTGTGACACTGAAAATATTATTTATCTGGCTAGGTGCTTATGCTGTGCGTCTTTCTATGTAGGAAAGACGAACTGCAGGATTAAAGACAGGATTTTTTAAACATTTGTCGGATATCAGGTTAAAGCGTGCATATAATGCATTATATTCCAGCACATAAATGAGTTTGAAGGACACCATTTTTCTTTCATGGCACTGCAGGTGATTAAACTTAACCCAAGAGGGGGAGATATTAAAAGGTATACTGAGTTTTGTGAAGTAAGATGGATAGTAGAAATGGGGACAGATAGACATCCGGAATTAAATGGATTGGTACCTTTAAAACCTGTTCTGAGTAGGCGTAGATCTAACACTTAATTTATCAGCCTTAATTATTTTTGTATGCTGATAGGTTGTATGTATGTATTTAACTTGGTTTGGTGAAATGCTTTTTATGTCTGAAGAAGGGTTTTCCCGAAAGCGCTAACATAGTTGTAATAAAAGTGTATGTTTTTATTTCAGCCTGGTGGTCGACATGATTAGTTTTTTCTTTCTTTGTTATTTGCTGCAGTAGACCTTTGGTTCCTGGCAGTTTGCATCTGTATCAGTTTTAGATTTGACGAGTCAGGAACACATGGCTAATTCAGCTGTAGAGTCCGTGGAACTGGACTATCATCCTACTACGCCTGTTACTAGGTCTTTCCAAGAGAGAATGAAGAAATTAGCTCTATTTGAGAGCAATCCTTTGCTGTTCCTTGATTTGATGAAGGGGGGCAAAGAGACTGTTATTTCTACACCTTCTGAGAATGAAGATCATTTTTTACATCTCTTTTCCACTTTAGAAAATAACTTATACCACTTGAAACGGCTCCAGTGGCAGCACCTACATCTAGAGGCTTGACTACATTTCCAGATAATACCTCGAGGTATGAGGGGTGTATGGAGCTAGCTATCCTGATTTATTAGCCCACTGGCAAGAAATTAACTTAGAAACTAGTTACAAATACATGAACTTCTTGATAGACTATTTCCAGCCGGAAGAGCAAAAATTAATTAAAAGTATAGAACTTAATCAGAGGGAATTAGAACAAATTTTCCCTTCTTCTTCTTTCGGCTTTCCCGGTTAGGCATCGCCACAGCGTAGAACGTACTTTCCCTAGTGAACGCTATCTCCTGAAACTAGATACTCTGTACTTGCTATAAGCGCTTATGATACAAAACTACAACAGATTAAGATTAAGAAATTGAACAGAGACTTCTTGGATTTCAGCAAAAGAAACTATTTTGTCTGGCCGAAGGGGATAAAGTACAGTTTTGTACCTACCATAAATGTAGATGTTCAAGTGCTAATACAGCTGCATTAATCACAGATGGGTTTTCAGTCATCAGTGTATCTCCTCGGTCGTTCCAAGTTAAGTCTTTGGCCAGTCGTGAGTGTCAGTCGCTCTCCTCTTCTGTCAGAAGGCCAGAGTAAGAAGATACAGCACACACTTTTATCATGTTCTTCTTCTTTCTTTCCCCCCCTTCAGGTGTCCCCAAAAAAAAAAAACATGCAAAAAATGCAATATTACTATGCAAGCAATGCAAAACAGTAAAAGCAAAAACATAAACAGCAACAAAGCAAACAAAACGCGGTAGAACCCAGTCAGTTAGCCCCTATGCCTATTAAGGCCTGAAGAAGGAGGAAGGAAGAGGAGGAGAGGGCTGCAGCTTGTAACATCTACATACATCTACATTTAGGTACACTACCAAAATGTACATGCATGCATACAGCCGTGCAGTGCCATAGAAGCTGCGTAGGGGTCCAAAGCTATGCATAGGTACTGGATGATGATGAACCAGGGTGGATGCCAGAATGCCCAAAACAGCAGCAGAAAAAAAGCCTGTATGGGTCTGTTTATGTGCAGGTGGTAGTGTTTTAATGAAGGTATGTACAGAACTCCAAGTAGCTGCCTCTAAAATATCCCTCTAAGGACAATGCTGTAGGAAGGGGGGAGTGGGCCCTGTGGTGGGTGATGATGGAGATCTGATAACAGTATGAAACACATGCAGGCCAAATTGCAGTGTAAAAAATACATGGGTATGGGGCCACTCTTGATTGGCTCTTGTCTGTTGGTTTTTCTACTGGTTTGATGTTCTTTAGGAAGGACTTCTCCAAAAATGCTTTGATTTCCTGAAAAAGTTGGTTGTCTAAAGAGTATTGCAGCCTATTTTGAACGGAAGGGTTAAGGTAAAGGTAAGTGGTGTGGTTTGTTTTGTAGTGTTAATACTTGAGGAATGTTTAGGGCTGCTTATGGCGCATGGAAATACTGGAACTTGAGGGAGGGGAAAAGCTCTGATGCTGTAAGAGGGTTGGGGCCTGAAGGAACAGAAAATGAGGATGCTGAAGCTGTATTAAGGAAAGCTGTTTAGGAGAAATGGAAGCAGGCTGAAGTGAGCAGTAGCAATGAAGCTTTTTTGTTGGATGGAGGTTAAGGGTATTAATTGAGCAGCAGGAATGTTTCTGGGAGGTTAATTTTTTCTTCTTTGGGGAACTTATTGTTGGCTGGGAGAATTAGTTTCAAAGAGGGATCCGTGTTGAATTCTGAGCAAAAATGAGTGAGGAGGAGATGTGAATTGAAGGCCACTGAAGCGCAAAGCTGCTAAGAAGTGTAATTGAAAGTGAAAAATTGAAGTTCCTAGACAGGGGTCCTGTCCTCTTTTCTCATTCCAACAACAAAACCTCTCCCAAGTTGGATTTTCTAGTTCTTCATTCCAACATTCAAACCCCCTATCCATTTCTCGTCCAGCTTATTCTGAGTTAGATGCAGTTGAGGTCCTTCCCATTTCAGGTTGAGTGTTTTCTGCGACTCCTGAGATGTTTTGGGTTGATTTGTAGATGGGGTATTTGAGAGCAGGAGCAGCTGACTGTGAGGGTTTGGGTAGTATAGAGGTTCAGAGTGCTGGTGTATTGTTGGCAGGGACCAGGAGGAGTATCAGTTCTGTTTCTCTTATTTGTGCAGTTTGGCAGGAGGGGATCAGAGGGAAGGTTGTGGTAAGGGTGAGCAACTTGTCTGTTCTCCAAGTCACCAGGGAATGCAAGAATGATGCATTTCAGGCCCTTTGAACTGAGGTTTGAATGCAAGAAAAGATTCTGATGGTGCCTCCTTGATGAAAGGGATGATCTCCAGGCCTTTCCCACTGGGGTGTAGCCTGATGAAGTCTGTGTGAAGATTTTGGTTGTTTCTGGATCCTGTGGGATCTTCTTCTCCGTACCTGCCAGTGAAGTTCGATTCCTCTCATTTCTGCCAGTGTTTCGTTCTTCATCATTTTGTCTTCCAGGCAGTTTTTCCATTCCTGGCTTTGTGTGTGTACCCACAGGAGCCCAGTCCCAAGCTGTCTGGTGTGTCAGAGCAATGCAGTATCCTGGAGTGTTGGTAATTGCATTTGTTATGTTTGCATATCTTGCTTGTTGTTGTAGGTGTATTTGTTTAAATTAGCAGTTGTCTGTGCACCTGATGTTCTTGTGTTTCCTGATTAATCATTTTTGATTGATGTGCAGGTGCTTTTGCCTTTTGATGTTGCGCCCCCTTTGTGTACCTTTTGCCTCCATTGAGCCAGGCGTGTGGTGAGCTTTTGTGTGGCAGAATCTATGGTTTAATTTGGCTTGTTGTGAGGGTGTTGAATTCATTAGGAATAGGTACCATTGGTGTAGAATGCATGTTTATGCAGACGATTAGTTGAAAGAATGCATTTCATATGAATCTGCAATATTTTTGGATGCAGTGCTTGAAGCTTCTTGTACAAGATTTTTTGGTACCATTAATTGGAGGACTTTTGATGGCGTTTGAAGCATTGAGCCTGATGCTGAGAATTTTCCTGCCAGTAGGCCCTTATACTTTTACTTTTTTGTATTTTTTTTGAAATAGTATTTTGTTTTACTGAGTTTTCTGGCCAATGTAACATATTGAGTATGTTGTGTCGTGTCCAAGCCATGCTAGTTGTCTTAGTTTTCTGAGGCTAAATTTGCTTCTCAGTTCTGAATCCCAGATGTATGACAGGCACTTGTTTGATGTCTGATGTTCCAGTAGTATATGTTCAGGTCATTACAGTTGATTTGATAGTCAGATAGTCTTGAGGCAATCCTGAGAATTTTCTTCTGCAGGACAATCACTTATGCCAATTTGAGATGCCATGTGCAGTGCAGATTGTGAAGCCAAAGATACAAGAAAGACGAGGGCAGAGAGCATCTTGAATTATCAATTTGAACCAGCAATGGTGTCTGATGTCTAAATCTAGATGTTTCATTGGGGGCTATGACGGGAAGCCAAAAGGATTGTCTCAGCAAAAAATTCTTTTGCTTGGCTTGCTTCCTTTGTATTTTGGATAAGTAGTGAAATGTGTTTTGATTGTGAGTATGTTTAGGGTTGTGGTAGGTTTGGTCTGTCTCAGTCCGGTTCTTGTTTGAAATTGAAGTGTAGCCTGAAATGTGACCTTGTTGTTTATTGGCTCTGGTTTGGACAATGTGCCAATTGCTTCTTGATTTATGAGCTTTGAAATTTGCAGTTGTGCCAGAGTAGTGTGATTGTGTGAGAGGTTTGGGATTTATTATTTTTGGAGGTGTGATTGTGAGTGTTGTTTTTCTGTGCACTCTTTGTGCTATAATTGCTGTTGTCTGTCAAACATGCCACCACTATGCCAGTTGCTTTAATCTCGAAATGAGGGAGCCAGCTGTGGCTTGTCTCTATATTTGAAGCTGGGAGTCATTGGGTTTGGTTTGGGGGTAATATTGTTGTGCTGTGTCTTTTATGGAGCTGACAGCACTGAGATTTGGCGCTCTTGGATATCTTTTCTTCCATTTTCCTCTCTGGCTGATGCCTGTATCTGCCTCACCCTCTTAAATCAGTGGGCTGGGCCTCAGTTGATTCTGGAAATTTGCAGTTGTTTGGCCAAAAATCATCTGCATCTCAGTATATCCTCACAGAGCTGATTTAAATCCTTTAAAAGTGCATCCCTTTCATAGTTTAGTTTAGTGTCAGCCTTGCAGCATCATATCCTTGTACATGTCCACATGATAGGTTCATGTTTGTCTTTTTGCCAGGCATTTTGCAAATTGTCCTGCCAGGCAGAGTCAATATGAAACTGGCAGCATAATAACCATCATGGAGGCCTGGTCAGCTTTACAACCATTGTAAACCTTTCTACCAATCTAGCAATCTAATGCATCATATCCTACTGTTGAGGTTTATATGGCTTTTGTTCAGTTGATCTTTTTGTTTTTAGGTGATTAGGCTTGTAATTTGCGAGATTTTTATTCTTTGCATGGCCTCTAGAGCGCTGACACACACAGGGTGGCCCACCTTTATAGAGATCTAGGTTCCCTTTCTAGAGATCTTGATCTGGTTTTCCAGGACCTCTGTGGAGGCCTTTATTCCCTGTGGATCTTAGGGTCAGTACCTCTTCCTACTCCTTGAAAAAGTTGAGGGTGTAGGAGGGTCAGCAATCTATCAGGCTCACTGGTGCAGGATACAGGGTCCAGTATTAAATCAAGGAGGGTATAGTGCAGAAATCTCAGCCATAAGCATCTGTTTCTTAGGCATCGGGTCCAGGAGATGGTTCGCAGGCAGCAGGCCTAGTGTGCCTGGCCTGCTTGGGATTTAGTAAGAGCCTTAAAAAAAAAGAAGATGAAAGCTGAAAATACCCATGGGTGGATGTAGATCTGTCACACATAGTAGGCTCGGCATAAGCTGGGGCCTGTTGTAGTCTGGGAAAGGGCCTCAGGACTGGCTGTACCCGGTACAGGGGAACAATCACCGGGACTGAAGCCGGGACTCCAGGACTGCAAAGGCGAACGGACCCCGTGGAGCCTGTTTTCTGTGGTGAGGTAAGTGGTCGAGTGGCCTCGATGGAGACTGGATTTTTCCTGGTGCTTTTGGACGTTTTGACATTTTTTTATCAAAAGCTCGGGTAAAGTGTGTCCGAGCCACCACGCTGATAGTGAAGATTGGTTGGTAGCCGCACTCACCACAGCCCGAGAAGCCGTTTGTGGGCACAGCGGTAAAATGCAAAGGGAAAGACGCCGCGGTCTGGGCCCAAACAAGCTACACGAAGGGGAATTAAAACTTTATGGTATTTAAGTCTGACACAAGAAAAGATTCTAACGCTTTTTCTGACATTAGTCTGAGGTCAGAAAAGATTCTTAATTTGTTAATTCAGGAGCTACTAACTCGGTCAGGAACTGCTTCTTGCTTCGGCAGCCGGCCAACCGACTAAGAGCGAGCGGCGCCGGCTGGAAGATATAAGAACTTGGACTCGGCTGGCTAGCGCTGGCTCCTGGGCATCCACACGGCAGAGAATACTAAGTTGAATGTGGTACAGGAAAGACTACAGGTTGATAGTCCGCGATTGGAGGGTTCCAACAACAAGGAAGTCACTTTCAACCTGTCGGGTTGCACCTCTACAGCACAGCAGAGGATTGTGCCTCCATATCCGCCATTGGCTGTATCAACTGAGAAAGGGGTCGAGAAAGCCAATAAGACTCCATCAGGAAGTGATATAGGTGACACCACTTTGACGGAAAGCGTGA
Source organism: Protopterus annectens (assembly GCF_019279795.1). Taxonomy (NCBI): domain Eukaryota; kingdom Metazoa; phylum Chordata; order Ceratodontiformes; family Protopteridae; genus Protopterus; species Protopterus annectens. The sequence continues at coordinate 353,202,658 of NC_056730.1, read as the reverse complement.
TGGTGGCTACCAGTCGAGATTTGGGAGTGAGACCCAAGACCTTGTATTCCCAGTTGGTTTTCTACCCTTTACCTGTACCAGTGAGGAAAAAGAAAGAGAGGAAGGGAGATGTCTTGATGAACCATCCATGACAGTGCTCCAACAGCAGGGAAAGGAAAAGGCGGAAAACCTTGTTATGACAACAGGTATTGAGAATGTGGTTTATAATTTGTCTATCACTCATCTTTCTGATATACAAACTCAAGTATTAAGTAAAGGACTCAACTATGTACCAGTGACTAGCAATAGCTATACAGACCTAATTTTAGACTTGAAAATGTTTGGCAGAAACTTACAATTACGGAAACTTTATGGTAATACAAATTATTTTAGTACAGGTTTTAGCAAATTGAGAGAACCTAGTTTATTTGTACAGACATTGAATCCGGCCATAGATATGTTTATAAAGACTTGTGAAACTGATCTACAAGTGGTCACAGATGGGTTGGGCCCGCAGGGCAAACGCTTTTGCAATTTGACTTTTGATGAAAGAACAGCCTTGCAGTCTTAAAAAAATGATGGCTCTTTAATCATAAGGCCGGCTGATAAAGGAGGAGGAACTGTTGTCATGGACAAAGGTTATTATGTGGATAAAATAACATGCATGCTTAATAGTGATAGGACTTATGATGAAGTTAGCATGTCTATGGTTAGGAATGTTGTTGAATGGATTAATAACATGTCGAATTATTTGAAATGTAGTAACATTATCGATGAAGGCATTTATGATTTTGTTCTTGTTTTACATCCAACTGTTCCTGTTTTTGAAGCACTACCCATGATCCACAAAGATTCCTGTGATCCCCCACTCCGACCCGATGGGCCACTGAATTTTGTTCAGTTTGGGTTGAATCCAAACTTAAAGTAGCAGTGTTCAAAGTTCCTAGGATATTGAGCGACACAGCTGATTTTTTAACCAAGCTATTTGAATTTCTTGAAGGGTTTGAGTATAATGAACAGGTTTTAATAGTTAGAATGGACGTAAAAAATCTATTCACAATGATACCCAATACATATGGTTTGTAAGCTATTAAAAAACTGTTAAGGCTGAACAATTATTTTAGTGAAAAAGTTATTTTTCAGATCATCTGTTTAATGGAAATAGTCCTGGACAATAACATCTTTATGTTTGGTACACACTATTTTTGGCAGAAATGGGATAGCCATGGGCACCCCCTGTGCAAACTCCTATGCCAATTTGGTTTTAGCCCAATGGGAGGATGAGGTTTTAATTAATAGGGAACATGCATGGAAACAGTCTATTATTTTTTTATGGTTGCTGTGTTGACATTTTAATTTATGGGGTGGCACTGTGGAGTCTTTACATGAATTTGTCCAGTACTTAGAATCACCTACAGGCTTTGTGAGGTTTACCACAAACCACTCAGTTACACATATAGATTTCCTGGATGTGGGACTGGAACATGTACCATCTGGTTTTAAAACCAAGGTTTTTAGGAAGGACTGTTGGAAGAATCTCATGCTCACCAAGGATAGCATGCATCCGGGCTATGTTACAAATAATGTTATTAAAGGACAGGCACTTAGACTGTCCAGATTGCATACGGATGAATTTGAGTTTCAAAGTGAGATGGTAGGCTTCACCTCTAGACTTAAATCTAGGGGTTATAACAGTAGCGAGATAGAACAAGGGATTTATGAAGTGTCACAGCTGAGGGGGTCTAAGGGAGCGCCCTGGTTCTCCTCGCAAGGGGTACAAAATAGGATGAGGAGGGAAGATGCAAGGGAGTGGGAAACAATATAGTTACAATAACAAGTGTAAGGTAAATTTGTACAGGACTTATGGAAGTAATAATAAACAGATATGTGATGTAAGAAATAATTGGAAGATTTTGAAAGTGGATGATGGGCTGAGTGATCTAGTAGGGGATGGTCCCAGATTTGTGTATAAGAAGAACCAGAACTTGAAGCAAATTTTATTTGATAGGGACCCACTCATAGGTATTAAAAGTCACACACTTGATGGTATAAAGAAGAGGACCTACTCATGCTACATTTGTAAAGCCTGTACTTTGATAAGTAAGGAACAGATATTTATACATTCGGTCACTGGTAAAGAATACTGTGCTTATTTATCTGTCAACTGTGACACTGAAAATTTTTTTTATCTGGCTAGGTGCTTATGCTGTGCGTCTTTCTATGTAGGAAAGACGAACTATAGGTTTAAAGGCAGGATTTTTAAACATTTGTCAGATATCAGGTTAAAGTGTGCATATAATGTATTATTCCAGCACATAAATGAGTTTGAAGGACACCATTTTTCTTCCATGGCACTTCATGTGATTAAACCTAACCCAAGAGGGGAGATATTAAAAGCTATACTGAGTTTTGGGAAGTAAGATGGATAGTAGAAATGTGGACAGATAGACATCCGGGATTAAATGGATTGGTACCTTTAAAACCTGTTATGAGTAGGCGTAGACCTAACAATTTATCAGGCTTAATTGTTTTTGTATGCTGATAGGTTGTATGTATGTATTTAACTTGGTTTGGTGAAATGCTTTTTATGTCTGAAGAAGGGTTTTCCCGAAAGTGTTAACATAGTTGTAATAAAAGTGCACGTTTGTATTTCAGCCTGGTGTTCTACGTGGTTAGTTTTTTATTTATAACCATTTAACTTTTACAGAGCTTCATTAGCATGCTGGGGAAATCCATTTAATGGGTCAAGTAGGGCCACTGCACCACTACTGTCCACTGCAGTATAATCATATGGCACCTCACCAGAACAAGTGTGAGACCCAAGGAAGCCGGACATTTCCCGTGAAACGGTAAGAGACAGGCCCGAGTAGTACTGGTAGACAGTCGTGAGTTCCAGAAATCTTGCAATCTGAGATACTGTGTTTAACTGACAGTCTCTGAACTCCAATGTCTGAACTGGCTGAAGGCTTGACTTTTGATAGTTTACAGTGATATCCAAGGAAAGACACAACTGGAGTAAGGAATCCTTGTCCCTGACTAAGGATGCCTTCGTGAAGATGGTGAGAAGCCAGTCATCCAGGTAAGTAAAGACCTACAAACTCTGTAGCTTGAGCCAGGCTACGACAACTGCCATGCACTTGAAGAACCGGGTGGCGGTGGTGAGACCAAAGACAATGTCCTGATCTGATAATGACTGGCTTCCAGCCAGAAGTACAGATCCCTCCTAGTATGCCTCACCATTTTTACATGATGGTAGGCATCCTTGGGATCAATCGCACACATCCAGTTGTCCTTACTCAAAAGATGGTGAATGGATTGCACTGTGACCATTCAGAACCTTAGTCTGTTATACAAAGTAATTCAATTTGCTTAAATCCAAAATTGGCCTGAGGTTATTGTTCTTCTTTGGAACCAAAAAGAACCTGAAATAGGCCCTGGATATGCATTGGTTTAGTGGGACATTTTAGATGACTCAATTTGCTAACAGTTTGTGAGTCTCAATAGCTGCATCCCTTCTCAGATGGGGTAGTATGTCTGAAAGGTGCTTGACATTTTCTTTTGGTGGAAATAAAAATGGAATCATGTAACCTCTGGATACGACTCAAAACCCATGTGTCTGAGATGATGGCCTCCTAAGCTTCTGGGTGTAGAGCCAAGTGACCCCCTGACTGCCTCCAGAACAGGACAGCCAGGCAAATCTTCAGGCACACTGGAAAGAACTCCTAGAAAAAGGCTCCATGGAAGCCCTTGTTCTACAGACCACCCATGCCATGTGGGCATCATTCTCCCACTTTCCACAGAAGCATCCTGAAAAGACTACTGCACTTTTCTAAAGAAGAGGTGTTTTGCCCCTTTTGGTTCCTTCAAAAGGTCCACTGGGGGTGGCAACATGCACTGCAATGGCAGAGAGCATCTTTCCATCTTACTCACTCTTGGTTAACATCTTTTATCTTAGGCCCAAAGCGTGAAAAGCCATCAAAAGGCACATTAATAATGGATGCCTTGAAGCAGTCTGCAATGTTGCACAACCTCATCCAATCATGGCGACATAGGGAAATGCCGGTGCCAGCAGCTTGCTATGTGCATTGGAAAGCAGATGCATGAGCCTGATAGAAATACACTGCAATGTGGCCAACCATGTCGCCAGAGTCTTCTGAGACTCTGAAGCCTTTGTCTCTTAATCACTCTACACTTCAGACATGTCCTGTTGAAATCTTGTTGAATGAACCAGGTAATTTAAAGCTCTCACCACAAAGGTGGCTGACTCATAGGAATGCTTCCTTAACCAGTCCAACGTCTTTGATTTCCTGTTAGGGGGGGTGGACCGATGAACTCTCTTCTGAGATGTCCTTCTTAGGGGGCTGCTGCCACCAGAACAGCATCAACAGCAGGACCTTCACTCCAATTTTTGTTGGGGGGGGGGATGTTATCAGACTTTTTAGGTACAACTTCCACCATATCTGGCTCCTTCCAGGCCCACTGAGACAATAGCTCAGTAAGCATGCATGGAGAGGGAACCACTCAGGATATGGATGGGTCTACCTCGAATGACTGCAAAAATACCAACTCCTTGAAAAATAGGCTTTGGCCATCCAGCTCCTGTGCTGGCAAAGTAGCTTCATGAGGTCACCAAAAGAAGCATGTTCACAGGGAGATTTTGGGGACCTGTCTCCTTCCTTGAAGTCAGTATCCTCAATCAGGGAGTCCTTTGTGGGAATCCTGGTGTTTCCTATTGTACCACCACTTGCCATGACCATCCCACATGGGGTTCTCAACTGGAGAAGTGAAACAGGCAGGGGGGTCCAGGGTGCAGGGTAGTTTGGAAGCGTAAATGGATGGAATGTCTTGGAGCAACTGGTGCGAGTCTGCAGGCACAGACAACAATGGGAGAGGAATGCTGGTTGGTGCTAATCACTCAGTCTCCAGAGAGGAGAGCATCTTTTTTACCACAATGAAGGTAGACACTAAAGCTGGCCACCTGGAGTCCACACCCCTGTGATCCAAAGACATGCCAGACAAGATGCTCCTGTATACCTATACACCAAGATGAGAGCTGAATTACTGAGTGCTGAGGTTGCAAGAGGAAGGGATGACTATAAGACTGGAAGCATCAGCCCTGACTAGGAAACACCAGCCTCAACTAGTCAACTCCAAGAGGTCTGAAGTCAAGAAGCCCAAGGTAGGGGTGGCAGCTGGAATTGGCCAGAACATCAGACCAGATCCTGAAGTCACTAATACAACCAGCTGCAGGAGCCTTGGAGCCACAAAGCCCAATGGAGGAAACAAGCTAGGCAGAGTTGAAGCCTCGGGTGAGGATCTGAGGTAGGTGGGATAAGGCCTAGTTGCATTTGAGCCTGCAAGAATGACCGCATCCAGCTGCTCCATCTCAGCGGGTCTAATACTCTCGACTGACTGGACCAACCAAGATAAAGAGGCTACTGAGGAGGGCTTTGGAGGATTGCCTACCAGTAAAAGGCTCCAAGGACTGGGCCCAAACCAGAGAAGATCTCATTCAGGGAGGAAGTGACAACTCCAGAGCAAACTCCCTAGGAGTACAGAAAAAAAAGGAGTGAATCCTGCTTGAGGAAGACCATTTTGACAGGAAGGAGCTAGGGATGCTAAGCACCAGGGAAGGAACCTTCCCAACAGTCAGCGCCACTGGAGAATGGGTCAGAGTAGTCTGATCCAGCTGGTTAGAAGCAGGGGGAGCCACTCGCTTGCAATGCCCCTTAGGTGGCTTGGGGTCTTTAGTACCCTCAATCCGACCCCAACCGTTCTCACCAGCTTTACTAGCCAGAGTGGAGGAAGAAGCATCTTCAGTGGGCAGAAGATCCTTAAGGATCAGCTTAGCCCTTCGTTTGTTGACAGCCCTCAATCCAAGGCTGTCAGAAATGGAACACTGGATTTCCAAGTGAGCAGCCCCGAGGCAGTATATGCACCGATCGTGCAACTCCTGGGAAGGGAACTTGTGGCCACACACAACACATCCTTATCCATACCTGGAAGGAAAACCAAAAACAAAACACTCTATGAGAGAAACCAAACTAAAACAAAACGCACTCTATGAGAGAAACTGAACTACTTTGCACACTAACAATCTTATTGTTGGTAACGCTATTAACTATAACAATATATACTCACTATATTTTTACAAACACAAAAAGGTGGAAAAAGCCTGTGAAGGAATAAAAAGTTAAACATACACTACCTAAGCTAGCCTAATCTTCTAAAAAACTAACCCCAAAACACACAATGTATCCTAAAATACTTTTACAGCCTGGACGGAAATGACATCAGACTTATTGTTAAGCATACAGCTGTTAGTGAGGCAGGACCTTTTCATGTACCATTAGCCAGGATTCATCAGGACTCGGTGGCAGGGAAACATATTGCAGTGTTTAAGGATATTCCAATAGCTTTGCTAAGAAGTAATAAATTTGATGACACAGAAACTTGTGTATATGCAGCTGCATTTTGCCAGACAGAGGCAGTCATGTGAGAAAGGAAGGCAGTCAGTTGATTCTGCAAGACTTGGCATGCAATGCGGCTACTTCAGGGAAAGAAATAAGTTTTATGAGAGAGTTCTAACCTGAACCATACCTTTCAAATTGTTCCAGGGAAAATATGGTTAATAGCAATAAGCATGAATGGCCAATGGAAACGAAATGCAACAGTTAACAGAGATAGTTCAAACATGTACAGCTCTGACATCCCACTTTGAAGAACTCAATGGATATGTCCAAGGGGTCTCTTTATCCTCAAAATCATGGGAGTCTATATACTGGAATAATGGGTTGCTGTACAGAAAACAGACTCCTGGGGGTAGAGGGAAAAATGGTGCAACAGCTGGTATTCAAAACAGCCTAAACAACACTTCTAAATACAATCAGTGACATTTCTACTTCTGGTAATATGGATATAAAACACAACGATTAAGGATTTATGGAGAATTTTTTGTTGGCAAGGCATTGAAAAAGATATAAAAGTGTAATGGCATATCTTGTGAGCAGTGTCAAAAGTTTGCTAAGCCAGGCAATAAGGTCAGAGTGTATCCAACCGATTCCGCACAATGAATACACAGATACCAAAAGGGCAGTAGTATCTATCAGGGCAAAGGGATGACAGAAATAGTGTTCTACTCTATTATCAAAATGCTGACAGTTTCTCAAAACAAATGAAGTGGATAACGTAACATAAGCTATGCTTTTTACCTAAAGCTTCCTTTGTTAAGGACATCTCCAAAATGTGTGCTTCACGCTACACAGCAGAATGTAGAGAATCATTCCTAAAGAAAATGTAATGATTCTTTTTTTTTTACATAAAAACTGTGACTACTGAAAACACTGCAACATTTAAAGTTTATGACATATGTAGAACATAAACAACACTGTATATGTTGCTGCTTTCAGTGGAAATGCATTAAAATACAAACTGAAGCTAATCTGGTTTCTAAAATATGCACAGACCTAGAGTGCATTAAGAAAGCACTCTCATTTTTGGTAGTAGTTTGTTGAACTTTTAGAGTTACAGACCGTGGAAGAAGGAAAGGCATCATCCAAATTTAAATGAAATTTAGCAAAACAGAACACCAGACTGTAAAATCAGAGAAAACAACAGATGGTCTTTGCTTTACTTGAGCAGAATGCACATTAGACTGTAGTTCAATTACCTGTCTGAAAAACTGCTAAAAAGTCAGGACAGATAGGACATCAGGTATATCTTTAGCTATCAGTAGTGACAGATACAGATAAGCTGTTTGCATTCTTTCCTAAGTCATCCCACGGTTTAAGCACAATTTTGCAAATTTACAGTTGCTTTCATACTGGATTTTATAAAGTGCAATGCTTAATTATTATTTATTTCATGTAGATAATTTATTGTTTATTTTTAATGCTTGTAGTTGGTTTATTTATTAATTTACTGGAATGTATAATGAAATGGCTGAGTACACTCAACTGCTGGCCTCCACCTTTCAAAGACCTACTGTTTTAGCTACTCCTTCCATACCAATATTTAATGGTTAGTTTATTTTATGCATAAACAGCAACTGTGCTCATGGAGAGCTAGAACAGTCTAGCTGTTTTAGCATTACAGTAGAGATAGTTAAGTATGTACAGATAATACGGAGCAATCATTAACTCCTCCTGGAAAATACTGTATGTGTATTTGTGCGCAAAATAATCTTGAACATGTTTCAACTGCTGATATGACTGTAACAGAAAGCAATGGACGCAGACTAAAGATGGTGAAATCCTGGGAAGCCTGTAAATATAACTCCAGTCTGCAGCTGAGCAGTGTAAAGCTCAACTGGGTGTGGCAGGTGTGATCTATTAAAAAGTCCACAAACACAGAAAAACTACTTAAAAACAACAAAACGAAAGCTGCAAGAAAATGTAACACCTGGTAAAACTCACAAATTACTAGTTTATTATAAACAAACAAGCACTTTCATCCACTTGTTTCTGTAAACATCATCATATAAAAGATATTATTCAAGTTCTTTAAATATCGGTACTAATTAAAACATGCATGATGTCATTTCCCCTTCCATACTTATAACGACTACAATTTGTACATCTCACAATAGACAGAATGCTTCCTCTAAACCTCAACATAAAGATATTTGACTATTGCCAATATATACTATATTTCTTGAAATTTTTCTAAAGAAAATTTAAACCATGCACAATAAAAATGGCATTCCACTTAAATAAATAAATACATACATAAACACCCCGGTTGGTCATATTCTAAATGTTTCACTTACAAATCTAGAAATGTATCCAGTTAAAAATTATTTTGAAAATCAAAACATGTTATAAACACACATTTTTTCCACAGAACCCCATTACCAAGAATATTACCTCAACATAGCTTTCAATTTTAATAAACAACGAACAGAAATATGTTCATTAATAATTAATTAAACCCCTATTACCAAGGAAGTTGTTAATGTTTTAGCCAGCGGTTTGACTTTTGCTCATTCAAGAAAAACGATTATGTTGATAATATGATGGATTTTAACTTATATCTGAGAAAACTTAAAGATATTGATGAATGACTTAACAGGAATGGATAACACATTTAGAATTCCTAGTATTTACAACTCACCCCCGCATCCAATGTTACAGCTTTATGAAAAGGTGCGTGAGCTGGATTTTAAAAGTCTTTATAGCAAACCTGATCAAAACTGTCATTTTAATTTGGAAAAAGAAGAATGGAGGATTTTTAAATATCTGAGACAGCAAAATGTCAGATACATGAAGCCTGATAAAGGGGCTGGGTTGGTTGTAGTGGACATTCATGACTATAACAGACGTATGTTTAAAATAAAGAGTTATGTACTTACCATAACTTGGAATCTGTGCTATACAGTCTCATTATTCATCATGGACAGGTCTTGGATTCGATCTCGGATCCAAACCGGCAACTAATGGACAGATCCAGAGCTCAAGCTCCTCCTCTTCCCATAATCCCCTGTTGATTTGCAGCCCTCAGATTAAGTTTTCTGGATAAAGAAAAGCAGCACCACCTGCCAGATAACTAAACTATCTCAAATAAAAAGCATCACTCCATATCCACCAGACCCCCAGAAGGCAGGGGAAGGAGGGCAAGAATGTGATGAATAATGACACTGGATATCACAGATAGTTACATAACTCTATTTGATGCAATCCATGTCATTATTCATCATGGATGGGTCACAGTCCTCAGCTACTATTAACAATGGGTGGCCTCAGGAAAGGATATGCCTGAGTACAGCGGAACCAAAGGAAGCCCTGTTCCTAGATACTAAGTCTAACTTAAATTGCGAAACAAAGATGCGAGGATTAGACCAAGTAGCAGCAGCACAGATCTCATCCAAAGAAAGTTTGGCCAAGAAGGCCAAAGATGTAGCCATAGACCTGGTAGAGTGGGCTTTGACTGGTCTAGACAGCTCCATATGCCTGCAATTATACATGTAGGTTATACAGCTCACAATCCATCTCGATGTAGTTACCTTAGAAACTGGCAGACCTTTTCTGGTCCCAGAAAAGGCCACGAAAATGTGGTCCAATTTCTGAAATTCCTCAGTTCTCTTAAGATAAAATCATAGTTGCCTATGGACATCTAAACAATGTAAAGCATATTCCCCCTTGTTAGAATAATTAGGGAAGAAAACTGGTAGCTGGACAAATTGGTTGAGGTTAGCTCCTGAAGCCACCTTTGGAATGAACAAAGGATTTGTCCTGAAGGAAACCCTATTCTTGTGGAAAATTAAAAAAGGGGGGCTTAATGCTGACAACCTGCAATACAGAAACCCTCTTGGCAGAAGTAACAGGTTCATAGGTTGGTACTGGGCTATCTGCCCGAAGGCATATATTAGCCCAGCCACATTATGCGGTATTCACCGCCCCTTTAGTAGTTCCCTAGACCCTTGTACTAGCAGCTAGTACCCTTGGCCCCTATCTAGTAGTGCTGTTGGTGTGATCCCCGGTGTGAACTTTCTGTTACCCATCCACTCATCAAGGTTCGTCTTGAAGAGTGACAGTGAGGGGCTATGTCTTATGTAGATCGGGACCCTGTTCCATAGTAAGGGAAGTCTCTGCGAAGGGAATCTATCCCTCCAGCATGTTCTATTCATTGTTGTGTTGAGGTTTATATCCCTAGAGCGTGTAGCTCGAGTAGATTTGGTTTTGCTAAGATGGAGCATGTTCAACAATTCTGGGTTGGACATGGCTCTGTACGTTAGACAGAGATCACCTCTGAGAAGGTGGTATGCAACAGAGAACAGTCTTAGCTTTTTCAATCGTGCTGCATAGGGCAACTGTTTGAGGCCAGTAATCCTCTTGGTTAGGTACCTCTGTGGTCTCTCCAGCTGCTGGAGATGTCCAGCCAGGTACATTCAAATTGGTGCATTGTACTCAATAATGGGTCTGATGACGGAAGAGTAGAGGGGCACCATTACATCCTTAGATCTTGATGTGAACCCTTTCGTGATCAGATGGGTCACATAGAAGGATTTTCTAACCACTTTGGCAAGATGGTTATCAAAGGAAAGCTGACTATCTACTTGGGTCCCTAGATCCCTTATTTCTTCTTCAGATTTCAGGGGATTACCTCCTATGTTGTAGTTTGCAGGTAACTCTGTTTTTTCCAAAGGGGATTACTACGCATTTTTTTTGCATTTAGCTTGAGACCATGGCTTTGACACCATGCATCAGTCTCATTTAGGCCCTTCTGGTGGATCTCCATGTTGGCCGGAGACTCTATTATAGCACCCAGTTTGCAGTTGTCCGCAAACTTAGTCAGCCACAGCCCTTCCGTGCTTGCCTGTACTTCTGAGAAGTATATGCCAAATAGGAGGGGCCCCAGGACAGAGCCCTGAGGCACACCGCTCGTTACTGGTCTGGATTCAGACATAGATCCTGCTACACTTACTTTATGGAATCTGTCTGAGAGCCAGTTTGCGATCCATCTTGTGAGGTAAGGGTTTATGCCCAGGCTGGTGAGCTTATCAATAATACCTGAATGGGGAATGGTGTCAAATGCTTTAGCAAAGTAAGCCGTGTGTACTTCTTTTCCCTTATCTATAGCCTGAGTAACTGTCTCAAAGAAATCCACCAAGTTCAGGAGGCATGATCTGCCCTTGACGAAGCCGAACTGTGTGGGGTCCAGCGACTGGAGGTTCCCAATCTCTCCATTTATGAGTTCCATAATGATTCACTCTATAGCCTTACAGATCCGACTGGTCAGGCTTATTGGTCGGTAGTTCCCAGGGTCAGTTGTGGCCCCACCCTTGTGTAGTGGGACCACTGTTGGCGTGCGCCATTCTATGGCCACATATCCTGTGGAGAGGCTGAGACTGAACAGGGTATTAAGATGCGGGGTTAATTCCTTTTGGAGCTCGTGTATGACACAGCCTGGGATACCATCTGGTCCCAAGGAGGCAGTGTTTTTAGCTTTAGATAGAGCCTTGTTAACCGACATATCAGTAATAATTGGACTTACACAATCCCCTGGAATGGTAATAGGCCCTGTAGGTGGTGAGGGGAGGGGGTTTGCACTGAACCTGTCAGCCAAGATGTTGGCAATGTCAGAAGGGTCAGTGTATTTTGTTCCATTTTGTACTAGCTCAGAACAGACCTGAGCATTGCCATTTAGGTTTTTGACGTAGTCATAGAAGGCCTTACGGTTATCCTTGGCATCCTTGGCAACTTTCATTTCAAAATTAACTTTAGTTGACTTGATGAGGGCCCTCAATTTCTTACTAATGCTGATCAGGGATGATTTTTCTACTTGAGATTTGGCCTTTTTTTGTATAAGTCTTCTCCTTTTATTGTAAAGTTTGCTTATGGCCGGGATCCACCAGACTGGTTTCTTCTTGCTTGAGGAAGGAGTCTTGGTTTTATTTGGGATAGCACGGTCCATGCAATCCTGAAGATGCATATAGAGTGCCTTGGTGTAGGATTCCGCATCCTGGGTATCATTGTCATTCTGCAAGGGAATAGTGAAGCTTTCCACTTCGGATGCAAGTAGTTTGAAGTTTGCTTTGGAAAGGTTTTTGACTATGGTTTCTTTGACTGGGGGAGGTGGAGGGGTGAGGATGTCCAGGCTTATCAGTTTGTGGTCGATCTGACCAAGGAGGGAGTGATAACGGGTGTGGTACAATGGGCGCCCATATTTGTGATGATTAAATCCAATATGTTGTCCCCTCTAGTGGGGGGACATACTAGTTGTTCAAGGGCATTTGAATTTATAAATTCTATGAATCGCTGAGCATAGGAGTTGGAACATTGGTAGTTCATCCAAGTCTATACTAGGTCTAATGACCACTAAGATCACTTCTGTGGCTCTGCTCGACAGTGGCACAGGAAAATAATTTTCTTGGGTGGAGAAAGCCAGGTACCTTTGGCTAGGCTTATATAGACCCTAGGGCCAATAGCCTAGTACCTACCTATGAACCTATAAGAATGCCTTCTTCCAAGACACAAAGTTAAAATCACAAGACACAGCTGGTTCAAATGGCTTTAGTGTCAAAGACTGCAACACCAGAGTTAAATCCCATGCTGGTGAAGGATCTTTGATAGGAGGTCTAAGAAGAAAGATCCCTTTGAGAAAGGCTTTGCATAGTTTAGAAGAAAAAGTGGGACCATCATTTCAAATGGAAATTAGAGATGGCAGCCAACTGAAGCTTAATCGTGGAGAAACTAGCGCCCTCCTGAAAAAGAGAAGCCAAGAACAGTAAAATATCAGGAATCGGGGGCGAAAAGGATCCAAATTATGCTGTCTGACCCAAAGAGAAAATCTTTTCCATTTACTGGAATACACCTTCTTTGTAGATGGTTTCTGGGATGCCAAGATAATATTCCTCACCGGACAGGGGAGCTTGGACTGCAAAAGGATCACTGGAACTGGAGGAACCAAGCGGTTAGATGAAGCGTGTCTGCAGGTTGGGAAGGGAAAGCCCCCAGTGGTGGGAAATAAGATCCGGAACGGGATCTAATACCCAAGGAGGATACTTCAGATGAGACTGAAGAAGGGAGAACCACTCCTGACGAGGCCAGAAGGGGGCAATGAGGATGAGGGAGTCTCCAGATGATGAGCCTTCTGCAAGACCATGGGAATTTTCTGCCATTTCACACTGAGCTAATCGGAGGAAGTCGGAGGAAGGGCTCTGAGATAACGAATCTGAGATATATAACATTAAGTATCCTGTTTTTTGCTTATTTCTGAGTTATTTGTAGCACTTTTATTTTACTCACTGTGTGTGAGGTATTAAGTAGAATTTTCTACAATTGTTAAGCATCTGGTTGGGTTTTTGTTCTGATTTTTGTTTCCCACCCTCCCTTCCTCTTGGTATCTTGTTTTTATACTTGGTGGATTTGCAGTTGCCCACCCCTACTGTAAAAATTTGATCTGGGACACTCCTTCCAGTCTAGTGTCATTACCTCATTCTACCTATTTCAGGGAGAACATTTGAGAAGGCCAACCCAGTTAGCTTCTGCTCCTCATTTCCCCTTTACAAAAAAAAAAAAAAAAAAAAAAAATTTCTAAGCATGTTTCCTGCCTTTCCTATAAGTTGCCTAGTCCAGATAAAGATTTGCTGTATTCAGGACTGATTGTAAGCTTGTGAGCCCCCAAGCCTTTCTGTGTTGAAGGGAAGCCTTCTAGCTTAATTTTGTTTCGTAGAACTAGCCAGTTTTCTAGTTTCAGCACTCAAATCTGTTTCTTTGAGCTCAGCACTTGTTCAGAACTCATTCTAAGCACTAAATAAGCTACAAATTACTACAGCACTCAACTTTCCTCACTTGTCTAGAGAAAAACAGTTTTTAGTATTTAATAAATAAGCACCAATCCAGGCATGTCTAAGGGTCAGCTCCCGGTGTTTTCTCCTGTCTACCTGATGAATCTGGGCATCTTGAGACAATGCAGCAATTGCCTCATGTACACAGACAACCCTCTCCTCCTACCACCCAATACTACAACCTGTGAGAGATGCACTTATATAACCAAACTGGAAGCAAAGCTCTCTTCACCCAAGATTGGACTAGACAGTCAAGAGGAGAAGGTAAACACTTGCACCACACCCACTCATCACATAGTCCCTCAAAACCTACACCACTAAAACACACAACTACATTCGTGGAGGGTCTCAAAAAAATCTGCCCAAGCAACAGGGACATCCAAAGCAGAAACGCAAGCAACCTCCACCCCCCAACACAACCCAAATGACACATAGCCACAAACTCAGTGTGCCACTCAACCACAGCCCATAAGGCATAACAACGTACCTAACACTCTAGTCATAGGTGACTCTATAGTCAGGCACACTGATGTTCCACTCACCAGGCTAAACAAGGAGAATGTCACTGTCAGCTGCCTGTCAGGTGCCAGGATCCGCCACATAACGAATGCACTCTGGTCACTCCAAAGCAAGTACAAATATGACTCTGTCATTGTCCATGTTGGTGTAAATGACCAGAGATGTACCTCCCTGGACTACATGAAGAGAGACATGGAGGAGCTCTCTGATCTTGTAGCCCAGGCAGGTATGACCCTAGCCCTGAGTAGCATCCTGCCATCACCCAGAATGATACCACAGTACAAGGTCAAAATGATTGACTTCAACAATTGGCTAAGCTTCTGGTGTCATTTTAAGGGGATCCAGTATGTGTCTGCCTGGGATGACATGATCGACAAACCACAATGCTTTGCCAGAGATGGCCTGCACCTGTCGCCCTTGGGATTCCGGATACTGACTAAGGCTCTTGCCACCCCTTTAGAGCCTTTTTTTGGCACAATACAAATGACAAATTCACCACATAACAGGTACAAGCAAGCAAAATCTGAGGGTAATGCTACTCAATGCTAGATGTCTAAACCTCAAAATGCACTCACTGGAGGCACTCCTTAAAATGGAGAACATCGACATCTGTGCAGTGACAGAGACCTGGTTCAAGGCTCCAAAGAGCACCCCTGCATTACCAGGCTATAATTCATACCACACCTTTCGACCACCTAATTTGGACCGAAGCACTAAAGGCGGAGGCGTGTTCATATTCATTAAGGATATCCACACCTCCAGGCTAGTTGCTCAGCATAATGCATCTGAGATTATCCAAGTGCAACTAACTCTGGGCAAGACCGCAATGCAAATTGTAGCTTCCTACAGATCCGCCACCATGCCCCAGGATTCCCACTCCTTATTTCTTGATACACTGGAAAATATTAGGGTACAACCTAACACCCTAATAATGGGTGATTTCAACTACCCCACCATTAACTGGAAAAACTACTCATGTACCAACTCTTGTGCTCAACTTTTTCTGGCGTTCATAAATTTCAATGTCTTGGATCAACTTATCCACACCCCCACCAGGGGCAGCAATATCCTAGACCTGGTCATTACCAACATGGGCAACTGGTGTTCCACACCAGAGATCAATTCCTCGTTGGTCAGATCCGACCACAAGCAAATCACCCTAGACATCCACATCCCAGCCCCACCCCCCATTAGGGAAACCACCATAAAAAATTTCACCAAAGCCAACTTCACGCTTCTTAAGACAGAAGTGGCAAACTTCACGACACCCATGCTGATGGACAATAGAGATACGACTGCTGAATCTTATACAATTGCACTTTATAAGCACTTACACGAGTGCAAGGATCGTGCAATCCCTAACAGAACCAAGATGATATTCTCCAAAAAAAGGAAGCCAGTCTGTTGGTCCCCTGCTATAAACAAACTCTACAACAGAAGAAAGAAACTGTTGCAAAAAAGAGTAAAATCCCATGATTGGAGGAACTCCGTGGTCAGCCTCAGTAAGAAGCTGAAATCCCTCATAAAATCCTCCAAAGCTAGTTACGAAAACAAAATCGCCACTGATTGTAAAGACAACCACAAAGCATTCTATACCTATGTCAAGAATCTCAGTGGCAACACTCAGATTTGCTCTGAGTTACAGCACAATGGCACTAAATATACAGAACCAAATGATATTGCCAACATCCTGGCAGATAGGTTCAGTGCTAACTACCCCTCTCTCATCCTCTAAAGGGCCCATCTCTATACCGGAAGAATGCAAAGTACCTGTAATCACAGCTACACATGTAAAAAAACACACTCTCCAAAGCCAACAACACAGCATCCATGGGACCTGACAACATCCCAGGCGGAGTTCTACATGAACTACAGAATGAACTGGCACCCCATCTAAGTACCATGTTCAATCATAGCCTCACTTCAGGCTTTGTACCCACTGAATGGCGCACAGCAACAGTTATCCCACTCCACAAAGGGGGAGCCACCACAGACTCAGGAAACTACCGCCCCATTAGCCTGACGAGCCTGGTCTGCAAGGCTATGGATTGTATCATCATGGAGCTTATAAACAATGACATTGGTAATCTCCAAATTCTGGACCCTACACAGTTTGGGTTTGTAAAAGGCAGATCATGTCTCCTAAACCTGATAGACTTCTTTGAAGCGATTACCAAAGCTGTAGATGAGGGTGAGGTGGTACACACAGCCTATCTAGATCTCGCCAAGGCTTTCGACACCATCTCCCACTCTGGAATTACAGACAAACTCAATAAACTAGGTATAAATCCCTATGTCACAAGATGGGTTGCCAACTGGCTCACTGACCGAACCCACACTAAAAGTAGCAGACTCTAAATCCAACTTCAGACCAGTGACAAGTCGAGTACCACAGGGTTCAGTCCTGGGTCCTCTCCTGTTTGGTATCTACTTCTCTGAAGTACAGGCTAACACAGAAGGTCTTTGGCTAACAAAGTTCGCAGATGACTGCAAACTAGGGGCCATAATCAAATCTCCTAACGATGTGGACATCCTACAAAAGGGCCTCACTTCAGCAGATGCCTGGTGTCACAGCCATGGCCTCGAGCTCAATGCCAAAAAGTGCATTGTCATCCCTTTTGGTAAAAACTCTGTACCCATGAACTACCACATAGGCGGTAGTCTACTTAACACTGAAAGTGTGATAAGAGACCTTGGGACACAGGTGGACAGTAGTCTCTCCTTTGATAATCACATTGTCACAGTAGTCAGGAAATCCTTCTACGTGGTACACCTCATCACAAAAGGTTTCTCATCCAGGAAAAAAGAGGTCATTGTTCCCCTCTACTCATCACTCATTAGAACCATTATAGAGTATAACGAACCTTTTGGTATGTACCTCATAAGACATCTACAACAACTGGAAAGGCCACAGAAATACTTCTCAAAGAGGATTACCGGCCTCAAACAGATGCCCTACACAGACCGTCTAACAAAACTCCAGCTTTATTCTGTCACATATCGCCTACTCGGAGATGATCTCTGCCTAACATACAAAGCTATGTCATACCCAGAGCTGTTGAACATGCTCCACGTAAAGAAATCCCAATCCCTCCGAGCTACACGCTCTAGGGTCCTAAACCTTGTCACCACAATAAACAGAACATGCTGGAGGGATAGATTCCTATCTCAGAGACTTCCCATACTCTGGAACATACTACATATCTATATCAAACAAAGCTCCTCATTAGCACTGTTCAAGAAAAATCTTGATGATTGGATGGGAGATAGGAAATTCACCCCGGGGATCACTTCTGTGGCTCTGCTTGAAAGGGGCACAGGAAAATAATTTTCTTGGGTGGCAAAAGCCAGTGTACCATTTGGCTAGGCTTATGTAGGTCCTAGGGCCAATAGCCTAGTACCTACCTATGAACCTATTAATTACAGGAGTGGGAGGGTAAGCATAGAGGGGTCCCAATGCTCACTCATGAACCAGGGTGCCCCTGGTTAATTCCCCAGTCGGGAGATCAAAGTAGTTGCGGCATTTGTGGTTGACTGGGGAGGCAAAGAAGTTGCAGCATGGTTGACCCCAAAGGTTGAAAATCTAGCATGCCACTGAAGGCTTCAGGGACCACTCATGAGACTCAAGACAGACCTGCTGAGTTTGTTGGTCAGCACATTGGATGCAATTTGGTCCCTGTGGGGGACCACGTGCCTTGAACTGTCCTGCCCTGAGAATGCTCCCCCACTCCAACAGGGAGGTATCCGTGGTCACCATGGCCTTGGGTTGGGTAAGACAAACTAGTCTGCCTAGAGTTAGGTCCTGAGATTGAAGCGACCAAGCAAGGTAATTCCTGCACACCTGAGACATCCTGACGGGCATGGACACGACCCGCGATAAATGGTGAAGGGCACTAACTGGATGGCAGCCGCTACCAAAACTAATGCCTGTAGAATTAGATGGGCTGCTGGGCATTCTAGAACCAGTAGCTGAGAGACCTAATCCCGAATAAGATGAGCTCTGCGTAGGGGTAGTGCTACAATCTCCAACACAGTGTCCAGTCTAGCTCTGATAAACTCCAGGTTTTGGCACGGTGAAAGATGGAATTTGGGCACGCTGATCGTGATGCCAAGATACTGAAAGAAAGTGAGGGTATAGCGGGTGGCCACTGACAATTGATGCCTCATGGAGGCCTTGAGGAGCCAATCGTCCAGTTACAGAAAGACCTGGAAACCTTGCAGCCAGAGATGAGCTGCCACCACTGCCATGCATTTGGTAAACACCCGTGGGGGGGGGGGGGGCTGTGGTGTGTCCAGAGGGCAGGGCTCTGAAATGGTAGTGACTGGTCCCTAACCAAAAGCGCAGGTGTCTCCAGGAACATCTGTCGATCTTGATGTGATGGTACGTGCTTTTGAAATCCACTGAGCACATCCAATTGTCCTTGAGCAGGAGAGGTAGAATGGACTGAATAGTGACCATCCAGAACTTCGACTTCTGAACTGACAGATTCAGTTCGCTGAGGTCCAAAATTGGACGCAGGTCCCCGGTCTTTTTTGGCACCAAAAAGAAGAGAGAGTAAGTTCTGGACCCTTGTTGTCCTGTTGGGACCTCTTGGATGGCTCTTTTTTGAAGAAGGTCCTGAACCTCGAGATGTGCCAACTCCCTTTGGTGGGGTGGAATGTCAGGGAGAGATATAGAAAATGGGGGGGCTGAAAAAAGGGAATGAAGTAACCCCTGGAAATAAACTTTAAACACCCACTGAGCTGAGCTATTTGTCCAGGCTAGTGGGTGAAGGAAGAATCGTTCCCTGAGTGCCTCCAGGACAGTCGGCCAGCGCTTCAGGAGTGCTGAAGAGGCTACTCTCAGAAAGGTTCCTGGGACCCCTGATTCTGCTGACCCCCTCTGCCTCTAGGGTGGCATCCACCACTGAATCCCCTACTCCGGCCTGGGGAATAGGATTCTTGTGGAGCATCCTGGAAGGAGGACTGAGCTCTGCAGAACCAATGTTTCTTACTACCTCTCTGAGTCTTAGAAAAAAAATCATTGTGGAGTAGAAAACTTGATTCCCACAGCAGACAGAATCTTACCCTCCTGCTCACTGCGGGTCAATGTCTCCTTGACAGAAAGTCCGAACAAAGTTGAACCGAAAGGAGCATTAGTAAAAGACGCCTTGAAGGGTTCTGCAAAGGCAAAGCCAGGCATTCTGTCTAATGGCAATGCCTGTGTCAGCAGCTTGAGAGGTGGCTTCTGCCACGTTGCCAGAGAAGTCAGAGTAGACAACTTAGGGGACACCACCTTAAGACTCTCTTGTGGCAGCAACTCTGTAAGGGAAGTGGTAAGTTCTGACATCAAATCCCTCTGAAGCTGGGTTAAATGTGCCATTTAGCTGGTTGCCCTCAGTCCGAAAGTAGCTGAGGCAAAGATACACTTTCCGAAAAGGTCAATCGCCCAAGACTCAATATCTGGGGGATGGACTGAGGAGCTCTGCTCTGCTTGCTCCTTTTTAGTAGCAGCAGTGACCACGATGGCATCAACGGGGATGCCCTTACTCCAAATGGCCTTATCCTTAGGGGGACTGAGAAAACTGTTTGCCATTTTGGGTACCGGTTCCACTGTGTCCGGCTCCTTCCAAACCCTGTTCGTGATGAGCTCCACTAGCTTGTGGACAGGGGGAACACCCAGGTAGAAAATGGGCCTGTCCCAAAGGCATTTAGGAACATGGATTCCTCCGAAGCCAGAGTGGGGGAAGACCAACGGCCTCTTTGTTTGAGAATTTCAAGGATGTCCCTGAAGGAAACTTCCTCCGGACTGGGAGACCAGTCTCCCTCCTCAAAATCCGTGTCCCTGGTGAGAGACTCTCTAGGAGAGGCAAGTGGCTCCTCTTGCATGTTCTCTTCTGAGGGGGTTCCTCCACGGTGGTCTCTGGGAAAGCCTCGGAAGAGACTGGGACCCCAAGTGGGGAAGTGCCCATCTAAAGGCAGTCATGGGATGGCTGACGCTGGAAGGATGATGAGGACTCACCACCCAAGGCCGACAGGGGCGGGGAGGACCTACAGATGAAGAAGAGGTAACTACCAAGCTGGAGAAGGTCCTCTCTAATGCCTGGAAGGCCGACGGACTGGACAAAGCTCCCCTCTACTCTACTGCCGCCACCCAGGAAGGCAGAAGTGATCCCTGCAGAGCACAGAAGCCCCCAGACAATACCGGCCCTGTGATGTCCAGCACTGAAACTCCCAAGGGAAGAGAGCAGTCCGAAAAATCTGGAAATGACTCCACCCTCCCCGGAACCAGCACTGACCTCGCGGGGTCGAGGTGCAGCATGTTCCGAGAGGTTGTGGAAAAGAGCCCACCAAGGACCCTGATGATGTTGAAAAGGGAGAGATGCCAGACATTGTCAGCCTCTCACATGGAATGCTCTGATCCTGGAGGTCCAAACTCAGCTGAGTCAGAAGAGAACAGTGAAATCCTGTGGAAGGAGAAGGTCTCCTAAGCAACTAAGCTGGGGACGGTAACAAGCCCAACTCAATTTGGGCCTTGAGAAACTCCTCATCATCCAATCCATATCTGTGGGTAGTAAACTTCTGGAAGACCTAGAAGACGTGGAAGAATGCCTCAACTTAGCCATAGATCTTGACTATGCCCTGCAATCCTGGGAAGGGCACAGACTCCGATGCATCGGAGATGATGTCTTAGACCTGGAAGGGGAGCTGTCAATGATTATCAGATCTGAGAGAACAATCAGATCCGAAGCCCTGGGTGGATCCCAACGCTTTAGCCGGAGTGCCAGACAGATCTGAGAAATGCGTTGCATCTGGGGAAGGCTTAAGCTGAGTCAGATCTGAAGGTCTCTGAGGCATCAAGGCCTTGGATCCAAGAGACTGATCTGAGGCTCTGGGAGCAGAAAAGCCCAGATCCAAAGCCAGAGAGGCTGGACACAGATCCAGGGATCTGCAATCCAAGAGACTTGGCTTTTCTGAAGGAGACCCATTGGGAGGAGAGGGAGGCCTCCTCTTAGGGTCCAGAGGAGCTTTAGAGGGAGAACCCAAAACCAATGGACCACCCTTAGCTAACCCCTTTAACATCAACTTATTCCTACGGTCCATGACAGCCCTAGGATTGAATGCAGCAGAAATGTTGCATTCAACTTTCAGGTGAGGCTCTCCCAAACAAGAAACACACTCCTCATGCGAGTCGGAATGAGGCATCTTCCGACCGCATGAGGAGCATCTCTTGAAGCCAGAAGGCTCATCAGACATGCTTCAGCAACACACACACATACATACACACACACACACACACACACACACACACACACACACACACACACACACACACACACACACACACACATCCTATATGAACCGAACAAGGGAGCAAAAAAGTAAAAACACTTTAAAACTACTATTTTTTTTTTTAATTAAAAAATTACTAGCTATGGGGGGGCCACAGGGAAAAAGACGGGACCCAAAAGACAGAACTAGCTAAAAGTACAGGGAAGGGAGGGAACAGAAAACTAACTGCACTGTGAAGCTAAAACACCTTAAAGGAGACTAAAGTAACCAAAAAAATAAAGAAGACCCCCCAAAAGTAAACATTATCCGAAAGATGAGCTTGAGCAATCAGAATCATGTCCTTAGTGTTTCTGCGGCAAATGAGATCTGAGGGTTACAAGTCAGCAAGGGATTATGAGAAGAGGAGGAGCTTGAGCTCTGGATCTGTCCATCAGTTGCTGGGTCGGATACGAGGTCGGATCCAAGACCCATTCGTGATGCATAATGACATGGATAGCATCAGATCTTGCAATCTGACACTTATGAGGAGGTTAGCAGAAATGAGTTAAATGGAGTTTACAAATGGATAGATGTACAAATAATGAACTTGTTTCTTCAAGGAAGAATTTTTCCAGGGTTTGTATAATTATATGCATATAACAGCTCCGCTAATAGGTTCATAGGTTAGTACTAGGCTATCAGCCCTAGGGCCTATACAAGCCTAGCCATAACAATTCCCTGGATATTTCTTCCCACAATATTTACTTCCCTGGACCCCTGTCTAGCAGGGTGACTGATGTGATCCCCGGGGTGAATTTCCTATCTCCCATCCAATCGTCAAGGTTCCTTTTGAAGAGGAATAAGGAGGTGCTCTGCTTGACATGTATGGGCAGTCTATTCCAGAGTATGGGGAGTCTCTGGGTCAGGAACCTATCCCTCCAGAATGTTTTGTTAATTGCGATGACAAGGTTTAAATTCCTGGGGCGTTTGGCTCTGAAGGATTGGGATTTCTTTAAGTGGAGCATGTCCAACAGCTCAGGGTTTGACATGGCCTTGTATGTTAAGCAGATATTGCCTCTGAGTAGATGATATGCCACAGAGTATAGCTGGAGTTTCTTTTAGATGGTCAGCATAGGGCATCTGCTTTAGTCCTGTGATTCTTTTAGTGAGGTATTTCTGTGGCTTTTCCAGCTGTTGCAGATGTCTTGTGAGGTACATACCAAATGGTGCGTTGTACTCTATAATGGCTCTAATGAGGGATGAATACAGTGGGACAATGACCTCCTTTTTTCTGGATGAAAAGCCCTTAGTGATGAAGTGTGCCACATAGAAGGATTTCCTGACTGTTGTGGCAATGTGGTTATTGAAGGGGAGACCACTGTCCACCTGTGTCCCTAAGTCTCTCATCACACTTTCGGTGTTTAGTGTGCTGCCACCTATGTGGTAATGCATGGGTACATGTTTTTTCCCAAAGGGGATAACTATACATTTCTTGGCATTAAGCATGAGCACATGGCTCTGGCACCAAGCATCTGTTTCTGTAAGGCCCTTTTGTAGAATATCCACATCATTTGGGGATTCAATAATGGCACCCAGTTTGCAGTCATCTGCAAACTTTGTTAGCCAGAGTACCTTAGTGTTGGCCTGTACTTCAGAGAAGTAGATGCTAAACAAGAACGGTCCCAGGACTGAACCCTGAGGTACTCCACTTGTCACTTGTCTAGAGATGGATTTGGAGTCGGCTACTTTTACAGTCTGGGTTCTGGCAGTAAACCAGTTGGCAACCCATCCAGTGACGTAGGGATTTATGCCCAGCTTAGTAAGTTTACCAATGATTCCAGAGTGGGGGATGGTGTCAAAGGCCTTGGTGAGGTCCAGATAGGCTGTGTGGACCGCCTTACCCTCGTCCACAGCTCTGGAGACTGATTCAAAGAAGTCAATCAGGTTCAGGAGACAAGATCAGCCCTTCACGAACCCAAACTGGGTGGGGTCCAGTGTTTGAAGGTTGCCAATGTCTTTGTTTATAAGTTCCATGATAATGCGTTCCATGCCCTTGCAGATCAGGCTTGTCAGACTGATGGGACGGTAGTTCCTGGGATGCAAGGTGGATCCCACCCTGTGGAGTGGAATAACTGTAGCTGTGCGTCACTCAGTGGGCATGAAGCCTGAGGTGAGGCTATGATTAAATATGACACTTAAGTGAGGTACCAGTTCATTTTGTAGTTCATGTAGTACACAGCCCGGGATGTCATCTGGTCCCATGGATGCTGTATTCTTAGCTTTGGAGAGTGTGGTTTTTACTTGTGTTGCTGTGATTACCAGAATTTGGCAATCTTTTGGTATTGAGATGGGTCCTTTAGGGGGTGAAGTTGGCACTAAATCGATCTGCCAAGATATTGGCAATATCCTTGGGATAAGTATATTTAATGCCATTCTGTTCAGAGCATATCTGAGCATTGCCATTTAGATTCTTGATATAACTATATAATGCCTTGTGGTTGTCTTTGGAATCTTTGGCATTTTTATTTTCGCAACTAGCTTTGGAGGATTTTGGCTGGTAAGGGAGTTTTTTGCATCCTGGCATTTTCCTCTTTTCTACAACAGTTTCTTTCTTCTGTTGTAAAGTTTGTTTATGGCAGGGGACCACCAGATTGGCTTCCTTTTTTTGGAGGAGAGCGTCTTGTTTCTATTTGGGATGGCACGATTCATGCACAAGTGGATGTGCTCGTACAATGCCTTAGTGTAGGATTCAGCAGTCGAACTTTCAGCTCCCATCTGCATGGGTGTCATGAAGTTTGTCACTTCTGACTTGAGTAGCATGAAGTTGGCTTTGGAGAAGTTTTTTTACGGAGGTTTCCTTACTGGGGGGTGAGGGTGGGATGTGCATGTCAAGGGTGATTTGCTTATGGTCAGTCCTGATCAATTAGGGTGTGACCACTGGTATGGAGCATCTACCTCCCATGTTGGTAATGACCAGGTCTAGGATATTGGAGTCCCTGGTGGGACAATGGATTAGATGATCCAGGGCATTGTAATTTATGAATTCCAAGAACCGTTGGGAAAAGGTGTTGGTACCCAAGTAGTTTTCCCAGTTAATGGCAGAGTAGTTGAAATCACCCAGTATTAGGGTGTTTGGCTGTATTGTGTTTGGTTGTATCTTAATATTTTTCAGTATGTTTAGAACGGTGTAGTGAGAATCTTGGGGCATGGTGGGGGATCTGTAGCAAGCTACAATTTGGATTGTAGTCTTACCTAGTGTTAGTTGCACCTGGAGAATTTCAGATGCATTGTGCTGGGCAACTAGCCTAGAGGTGTGAATATCCTTGGTGAATATGGACACTCCTCCACCTTTAGTGTTTCGGCCTTGGTATGGTGGCCGTAAAATGTGGTAAGAGTTGTAGCCTGGTATTGCAGGGGTGCTCTCTGGAGCCTTCAACCAGGTCTCAGTTACTGCACATATATCGATGTTCTTCATTTTTAGAAGTACCTTGAGAGAGTGCATTTTGAAGTTTAGACTTCTAGCATTGAGTAGTATTACCTTCAGATTTTGCATGCTTGTATCTGTTATGGATGGTGGGTTTGTCCTTTGAACCTTGCCTAAAAAAGATACTAATATCTAGAGTGCCGAAGTTTCATAAAAATTTGAATAATCCACCCCTTCGCCCAATAGTAGATAGCATAATAGCATAACTTCAGCCTCTGCAAAATTTATAGACATTAAATTAAAAACTTTTTTAGAAAGTGAAAAACACATCTGTAAAGACTCATGGAGTTTCTTAGAAAAAATTAATAATCTCGATTTTAATGACAATGATTTTCTAATTACCGTGGATGTTAAAGATTTTTTATACAGTGATTCCACAGACCACTGGTATCGAATGGGTTACTGATTTTTTAGGATTAGAAGTCAGTCTCAGAATAGTACTGACCTAATACAGCAGCTTTTAGAGCTTGTGTTAAACAATAACCATCACTTTTGAGCGTAGCTACTATCTATAGAAAAGTGGAGTGGCTATGGGGTCACCATGGGGGCAATGTTTGCTAATATACTTATGGCCCACTGGGAGCACAGCTCTCTTTTCAATAGTGAATTTAACTAACATTTTTGAATATATTTGCGCTACCTGGATGACATTTCTATAATTTGGAAAAGAGAAGAAACTGATATAGTAAGGTTTATTGATTTTATCAACAACAGTACTTCACTCCTGTTCTTTATCCATGAGATCCAGTCTGAGAAAAATAGCTTATTTGGATGTGTGGTTAGAAAAGGATATAACAAATCAGAGGTATATATCGAGAATATATAGGAAGAGTACATATTCAAATTATTTTCTACACTACAGTAGCCCCCATCCATTACAGCAAAAAAAAAAAATCAGTGGTTAAAGGACACTGGTTACTCCGGAGAATGAGTTTGTTGATGAGGTCAATGAACTGGTTCACATGTTTACAAAAAGAGGATACCCACTGAATTTATTGAAAGAATTAGTGGAGGAGGTTACTTCTAAGAGAGCTAATGGATATTTTATAGGTTCATAGGTTCATAGGTAGGTACTAGGCTATTGGCCCTAGGGCCTATATAAGCCTAGCCAAAGGTACCTGGCTTTCGCCACCCAAGAAAATTATTTTCTTGTGCACTGTCCAGCAGAGCCACAGAAGTGATCCCCGGGGTGAATTTCCTATCTCCCATCCAATCATCAAGATTTTTCTTGAAGAGCGCTAATGAGGAGCTTTGTTTGATATGGATAGGTAGTTTGTTCCAGAGTATGGGAAGTCTCTGGGACAGGAATCTATCCCTCCATCATGTTCTGTTTATTGTGGTGACAAGGTTTAGGTCCCTAGACTGTGTAGCTCGTAGGAATTGGGATTTCTTTAAGTGGAGCATGTCTAAAAGCTCTGGGTTTGACATAGCTTTGTGTGTTAGGCAGAGATCGCTTCTGAGTAGGCGATATGCAACGGAGTAAAGCTGCAGTTTTTTGAGACGGTCTGCATAGGGCATCTGTTTGAGGCCGGTAATCCTCTTTGTGAGGTATTTCTGTGGCCTTTCCAGTTGTTGTAGATGTCTTATGAGGTACATACCAAAAGGGGCATTGTACTCTATAATGGGTCTAATGAGTGATGAGTAGAGGGGAACAATGACCTCTTTTTTCCTGGATGAGAAACCTTTTGTGATGAGGTGTGCCACGTAGAAGGATTTCCTGACTACTGTGGCGATGTGATTATCAAAGGAGAGACTACTGTCCACCTGTGTCCCAAGGTCTCTTATCACACTTTCAGTGTTAAGTAGACTACAGCCTATGTGGTAGTTCATGGGTACTGAGTTTTTACCAAAAGGGATGACAATGCACTTTTTGACACTGAGCTTGAGGCCATGGCTTTGACACCAGGCATCTGTCTCAGCGAGGCCCTTTTGTAGGATGTCCACATCTTTTGGAGTTTTGATTATGGCTCCTAGTTTGCAGTCATCTGCGAACTTTGTGTTGAGACCTTCTGTGTTGGCCTGTACTTTAGAGAAGTAGATACCAAACAGGAGAGGACCCAGGACTGAACCCTGTGGTACTCCACTTGTCACTGGTCTGAAGTTGGATTTGGAGTCTGCTACTTTCACAGTGTGGGTTCTGTCAGTGAGCCAGATGGCAACCCATCTTGTGACATAGAGATTTATACCTAGTTTAGTTTAAACCTATATTGAACAGGACACCGTCCCAGTGTATTGTAAGCTCCAGTCATTATTCCATGTTTTTTCCTGAAGTAGGGCAACAAGCTGATAAGAATGGTTTAACCACTGTGAGGATTAATTAATGCATACGTTTTATAACCACATATAGGACTATTTATAAAAAAAGTCAGAGACATTCTAATTAAAAACTGGGCTATTTTTCAGGAAGACTTGGAAATTCTTGGGAAAATAGGTGAAAAACCAACAGTCATGTATAAAAAGGCATCCAATTTTAAAAGCCTCCTGCAGACCTCAAGATTTACCCAACCGACTTCTTTAGGATCTTTGAATAATATGAAAAAATGTGGCTTTTGCCCTTATTGTAAATATATAAGGGTGGGGGATTCTTTTATTGCTCAAGACAGGATGTACAAAATTCATGGGAAATTCAATTGTGAATTTAAATGTGTGATGTAAATAGCCTTGTGGGCTCAATGCCCATGTTTGTACGTGGGCAAAACAGAGTGCAGGCTAAAGGATAGAATTTATGAACATTATTACTCTATTAGGAAAGCTAATCTTAATAATGCTTTGGCAAAACACATCCAGAAAATAGGGATCATATTTTTTATTTTATAGCCATTGATAGTGTTTTTTCATCTACAAGAGGTGGACCGTGGATGCTACGTTTAGAGAGGAAAGAATTCATTTGGCAAATTTTCCTGACTGTGATTTACTGGTCTGGAATTAATTAACATATTTCCATTAGCTGTTTATTAAAACTGAAAGTACGTTGAGGTAATATTCTTAGTAACGGGGGTCTGTGGAAAAAATGTATTTGTTTATAATGTTTTGATTTTGAAAATAATTTTTTTAACTGGATATATTTCTAGATTTTTGTGTCAAACATTTAGGATGTGACCAACAGGAACATTTTAAAAAGAAGGGGGTATTTATTTATTTAAATGGAATGCCATTTTTAATGTGAATGGTTTAAATCGTTTCTTTAGAAAAATTTCAAGAAATATAGTATATATTAGCTATGGTCAAACATGTTTATTTATGTTCAGGTTTAGAGGAAGTACACAATCTATTGGGAGATGTATGGATTGTAGTATACTGTAAATACAGAAGGGGAAATGACATGCTTGTTTTAATTAGTAAGGATATTTAAAGAGCTTGAATAATGTTGCTTGAATAATGTTTTCTTCTATCTGATGAAGTTCACAGAAACAAGTGGACAAAAACACTTATTTGTTTGTATATAATAAACTATTACTTTGTGAGTTATACCGGGTGTTCTATTTTCTTTTAGCTTTAGTTTTGTTTTTAAGGTGTGATCTATTATTGGAAGGAGCAATGGATATTTAACAAGCATTTTATTCAAGATTGTCTCTTGTATGTTACCTGGTGTTAGAAGTGTTGATTTAAAACAGACTGCGGTGGTGGCGCTGCGGTAGCGTTGTCGCCTCACAGTATGACGTTGTCCTGTTCAATTCTCAGCTAAAGCGTCTTCTGTGTTGAGATATGCGTGAATGGGCGTACCTTCGTTGAAGGTTGTGTGTCAGAGCTGGCAACTCTGTACGTAAAAATCTACTGCCAATCATTAGCGGACCGGAGTTCCGCTGTGGCGACCCCTAACCGGGAAAAGCCGAAAGATACATTACTACATACTAATTGGTGGCAGCAGTACAGATCTTGAGACCGCAGTCCTTGCCTGCTACATTAATACTCAAACAACTGTATAAAGTTGGACTGAAAGCACATCTACTGGTAGAAACCATCCAGCTGTCTTTTTACAAAATTAACTGTAAACAAGCTAATAGTCTAGCAAAAAGTAAATGACGGTACTGGGTGTGCAGTAAGGTGTTTCTTATGTAAGATTTGTCACTGTGATATTTTAAAGTCATTTTACTGCATTAGAACAACTGACTTAATGCTGTACATTTCTATGCTTCTACTACAAAGCCTAAAATCTAAGGTATTACACAGTGAAGACTCTAGCTTGCTGTGTCTTTATTGCAGTTT
This sequence comes from Protopterus annectens, assembly GCF_019279795.1. Taxonomy (NCBI): domain Eukaryota; kingdom Metazoa; phylum Chordata; order Ceratodontiformes; family Protopteridae; genus Protopterus; species Protopterus annectens. Next base: position 353,172,932 of record NC_056730.1, on the reverse strand, counting down.
TTACTGAATGGTTTGTTTATGAGAGCTTTTTTACCCTTTGCTTTGACCTAATAGTTCCCTTCACATATTTATTCAACAATTTCAAAATATCTTGGCCACTTTGGAAACATTTTTTCAGCAATGGATATAAATGCATGTATTTTTTCTTCTGGTTTGAATTCTCTAAGATGAGAATTCCTGTTGCACCTCCTGTGCTCTCTCTCTCCTCTGTCTTCTCGTTCTAGAAGCAGTATGGCTTGCCTGGTTTGAATTCTTTAAGACAAACATTTGTTTTATATGCTCTCTGTTGTACCTCCTGCGTTTTCTCCAAGTGTTTTCTTACTAAACACAGTATAGTTCTACACCTGTTCTGCAAGTCTGTGAAATGTTCCATCATACTTATAAAGGACATGTTTTCTCACTTCCATGTGTTTCTTTTCTGCATCCTAGCAAGTCCTGTGGATGTGTGCCATACAGCAGTTCAAAGGGTATGAATCTGTTTGAGGCTTGGGGCACTTCTTTTATAGATTCATAGGAGATTACTAGGTTAGCAGCTCAAGAGCCCTTACAAGCCTAGCCAGTTTTACCTAAATTTTACCCAATGTGCCATGTCCCTAGGGGAAAGATAACAAAGGTTAGCAAGTGGGGTTCTGACAATTATTTTACAGACAGTCTCGGTCTACAAGGGACATGGTTGCCACCCAAGGAGTGAATTTGTGATTTCCCATCCAGATTGTGCTTGAAGATGGTCAGGAAGGGCTCTGCTTCACATGAATAGGAAGGCTATTCCAGAGGAGAAGCAATCTCTGGGACACATATCTGTCTCTCCAGCACCATGTATTCATGTCAGAGATCAGATTTAGATCTTTGGAGCGGGTAACCCTTGTGCCGTTAGTTTTGTGACTATGCAAAATATCCATCAGGGATTGGTAGGAGACTGCCTTGTAGGTCAGACACAGGTCATCCCTCAGTAATCGATAGGAAACTGAATACAGTGACAGGGTTTTTAATCGATCTGCATACGACATGTTGGTTATACCCTGTATTTCTAATTCTTGCAGGTTCTAACCAAGGTATGTGCCAAAGGGTGCACTGTACTCGATTACTGGTCTGACTATGGCCATGTACAGTGGTACTAGGACATCCTTAGATCTGGATGCCATGCCCTTACACATAAGCTGAGCCACATAGTAGGATTTCTTCACCATCATGGACACATGGTGGTCAAAGTTCAGATTACCGAGTACTCAGATCTCTCACCACTGGATCCACTCTTGGTGGTGTTATCAATGTTGCAATTTGCAGGGGTATTTGATTTCCCAAAGGGTATTATTATGCACTCTGCATTTACTTTGAGACCATGGCTCTGACACCACTCATTAGTCTGCATCAGACCTTTCTGTAGGATATCAAAATCATTTGGGGAGTCAGCAACTGCCCCCAACTTACAGTCTTCAGCAAACTTGGTCAGTCAAAGGTAATCTACATTTGCCTTGACATCTGAGAAGTATATCACAAACAGGAGAGGGCCCAGCATTGAGCCTTGTGGTACTCCACTGGTGACTGGCCTGTTGTTAGATGTAGATTCCCCCATTCTAACATGTGTCCTACCCATGAGCTATACGGCTAGCCATCTAGTGATGTAGACGCTTATGTCCAATTTTGTGAGTTTATGTATAATACCCAAGTGGGGAAAGAAAAGATATTGAAGTAGCAGGTCCTAGTTTCTTTCTCAGCCACCTCCACAGCCTTTTGTACCATGATTTTAAAGTTGTATTAAGAGTTCAACTAGCCCACCTGTTTGAGGAGGTATATTGAGGTCCTCAATTAATTCTCCTTAAAAATGTCAAGGTTCATGCAGTACTTTGGAAAAAAAATAGCTGCCTTGGTTAGTGAGAACTTCTTTGGGAATTTTATTCCACAAAAAAAAAAAAAAAAAAAATACACAAAAATACACAAAATATCCATCAGGGATTGGTAGGAGACTGCCTTGTAGGTCAGACACAGGTCATCCCTCAGTAATCGATAAAAAAAAAAAAGAGCAGTGTTACTTCTTTTGTTACAGTCTCAGCACCAACTCTTTGCATGAGGTACTGCTTGGAAGCTCAGTAATTACTACTCTATACTGAAGGCCCTTCTTCAGTTTTACCAGTGGATTCAATGTCCACTGCTATATATTAAAAATAGATATTGACAATGGGTAAAGATGTCAAAGTGATTTTAAATCCTGGGTTGGGTGCTGTCCTTTGACGCTCTTGGCAGGCTGCACAAAAGTTCTCTACATCCTTCATAATATCAGGCAAATAAAACCTAGCCAAAATTCTGGCTGATGTTTTATTTATCCCTGAACAACTATCTAGATTATGGCTATGTACTAACTTCATTACAAGTGCTCTTAAGGTCTTGAAACTAACTGACTTAGTACCCATTTACAGTCTTTGCTTACATTGTAGAAGAGGTCATTTCTTTTTGTTGGTCCTCCCTAACATCATTTTTAGTGACTTGGCTCCCAGTGCTCCACATCCACACTAGGTCTATTAGCTAATCTTCTACCACCCTCAAGACTTACTAAGACATTGCAGGGGCTAGTTATGGCTTCTAAGGGCATTCTGGGCGCTCATCCATCTTTGCATCCATGGAGGGGTTGTTTATATGCCCTATCTTCTTTCATCCCCAAGCCCCATGCTCACTGACTACATCTGAGGCCAACTCCCCTCTTTGGACCATGTCTTCCCTTAAGAAGCGTCTTCAATGAACATCCTCCCACCCAAGATGGACATGTCCATCCCTCCCTGTCACTCCGTCTGTAGCCAGAAATGCTAATCGAAACCAAGTCACAACCTGAATAACTGGATGGGGAACAGGTCCTAGTCAGGGCTTAATCCCTATATGCCACCCGAGTGGCCTAGAAGCGGTAATTTTTTTAAACACCTTTATTGAATTATCACTTGTGACACAGGCAAACTTACATTTATATAAAAGTAATCAAACCATACTTACAGGTTCAAATTTACAAACATTATACATCACTTACACTGTTCTATAGCATATAATCAAAGCAACATTACATACATTGAATTCCTGCCTTCTGTTAAACCTCATTACTTCTGCAAAATATTTCCTGCAACTTTTGTTCGTATAATTTTAATTTTCTTCTATTAATTTATTCCTACCATGTTCTACTAAAGATACCATTTCCTGCTGTTATCTCTGTTACAACATTCACAACTTCTAAGTATAGTTGGTTTAGCCTTTTATTTCCATTTTCTAGTAATTGCTTTTTTGGCAGCTACCAGAATTAAACTTATCAAGGCATTACTATGTCTACGCAAGTCCGATCCTGTATCCCAGCTCAAAAAATTAACTTCCTTAGTTACATTCATTTGCTCTCTTTCATTACAACCTGAGAACATACATTCCTTGTTGCCTTTTTTCCCCATTACACCTCCAACATTTGCCATGTGCCTGAGGAAAAATTCCTGGGAGTCTGCTTATGGAATAAAAGCATTTATGCAAATATTTCTGAGCAAAAATTCAAAATCTTCTAGATACTGTTGTAGATTTGGGAGGCGTATATATGTTCCCCCACTGTCACTGTGTTCACTGATTATCTAATCTCTCTTCACAATTTTGTCTGACCTCCTCTGATTGATTCTTATAACTATCATGCAATGTTAGGTGCTCTACTAATTATCCCTTTTTTTAACGGAAGCTTTTGTTCTAGAGTCAGTTAAAAACTTAACAAGTGCAGGTCTTTCATTTAGGATTCCCTTAACTCTTTCTCTTTGTCTATACCAGGGGTATGCAACCTGCGGCTCTTCCACCTTTCTGCAGTGGCTCTCTGTAGCTTTGAAAAATAATGGCCACTCTGCCACATGAC